>NC_056746.1:752614392-752664392 GCF_019279795.1 Protopterus annectens | reverse complement strand
GGAACCACAGGGGTTACTAAAGAAGTGTAAATGGCAAACTCTTCAGCACAAGTTGTTTTCATTATGGTAGTATTCTTTAGGGTCTATATCTTAAACTGGATTTTATAAGTCACAGTAAACCAGTAACTACTACGTTGGTAATAATTTGTAATAATTTACAATATCTCAGCAACCACTGATATTACACACATACTGTCAGCAGCATTTTGTTTATCCAGCTGAGAGATTTCATATGAGGACAGACAGTTCTGTCTATGCTACTTGGTTGTTGAGATATTTATCAAAATATGAGCTTTATGATAATATAAAAAAATCTTATATAAACAATAATGGATATCTCTTTACCAGCACCATATAGAAGCCAAGCACTAGTGAGGCTGCATTGTCCATCATGTCATTTTTAAGATGAAATATTTAAAATAAACTTCTATGCAACATGGTTTTGAAATTATTAGTGTTACTATGAATGGGCACATTTAGAAACCTACTGGGGTCAGTAGGATATAACTGGAGAACTACTGGAGCTGTCACTAGGCTTTAATGAGTTAACTAAGATTTTTATGTCTCTGGTAACCCAGGATCATCTTTTAAATTTTATATATTGATTTGTTTTTCAATTAGAGTGACAAAAGAGAGGAACTCAATCTATTATCTTAATTTAAGCATTTATGATTGATTCATACTTCCTTGGAAGGAAATAAAAAAATCATTGAATGATTCATTGCAATCTGCAAGACCAAGTAGACAGTATTGGATAATGTTCATTTAAATTATTAGCAACAATTAAGTATGTGTATTTGTGGGGATTATTAATAAATTGCAGGTCAAGAGTAATTGTTTGTGTGGCAGGTCACATTTGGTGGTATTCATAGCCATTTTGCTTAGGAGTAAAGGCAATCTGTGCAGGTTGCCTCTAACTCCAGCCTTGGCTCAATTCAAAAATGTCAACTGCATTTAGGTGAGATCAGTTTCAAGCAGCTTATGCAAATAATCAGTTAATGAGATGGTAATGAGAACAGCCTCAAAACATTTTCTGCCAATGAGTCTTCTTCCCACCTATTTGCGATTCATAGTCATTCTTATGTTTTTCAGCACTGTGCACAGAGACATTATAAATGACAAAGTCGCACTTTTTTATCTAATTTGCAGTTGGTGAAGATGCTTGCTGTTGCTGCTAGCCTAGCTATTTCTCAGTGTGAGTTCTTTCTCTTAGTTGAGGCAAAACCACAAAAGTTCAGTAGCACTTGTCAGCCAAGAAGCCATAGATAAAGATAGAGATTAACTAACTGTAAATTTGATAATCAAGAAATTCTTGATAGACATGGACAGGGATATTATAAGGAACTAAGAGAGTTTGTATGGCCCACAGACAGGACCCAGGGGATATATGGGCTTCCTATACCTATGAATACTAAGGTATGTATAGCCCTTACTATACTTGCCACAAGGACCTTTCAGAGGCAGACTGCAGACACATTGAGTAATTCTCCAACTTCTGCTTTGAGGATATGTCAGCAGTTCCTTGATATTCCCTTGGCATGTGTGGAGCACTGTATTTATCTACCAGTGTCATTGTAGGACCTAGCCAGAACTATGTGGGCCTTCTACATATGGTACATTTACCTGGGGTACTTAGTGATATAAATTGCACCCATGTTGCTATTAGAGTCCCATCAAGGCCATGTGAGGAAGTGTTATCAAAGTAGGAACAGACACCATTCCATAAGTTTGACATGGGGAGGCATCACTAATGTGTCAGCCCAGCACCCTGACAGTGCCCATTATTCTTATATTTAGCAAAAAAAAAAAAAAAACTCTTCCCCCACCTCTTTCTGGATGGCAGTATGCCCCCCTGGTCACCTTGTTGGTGAGTGAAAATTTTACATATATTTATATTAGTAGTTATACTTTGGAAAATATTTTGCTTAGTACTAAATCACATTTCCCTTGTTGTGTCTTCCCAGCCACTTTTTTCATGCATTTTCCAGGTGATGCAGGCTACCCACTCAAACTGTGTTTGATTACTTCAGTGCATAACCCCATGGGAGCTGCCAAGGAAAAGTAGACCACCACCTTGTCCCAGACACAGATTGTCATTGTTTGAGTGTTTGGCATGCTGAAAACCCAGTTGCATTGCCTGAATGAGTCTGGGAGTGTCCTTTAGCATGGCCCTGCTACTGCATGCAGAATATTTGGCACATGTTGCATTTTGCACATCACAATCATGTACCAGACTGCTTGTGAAGTGCCCACTGATGGCAGTGCAGCTCCTACTACTCCTTCAACTAGTAACAATAGAGTAGGTTGGCAGCCAGCAGCAGTAGTACAGGACCCCACCAGGCAGACTCATGTACAACACATGGCTATGCAGGCAAAGAGGCAGCATCTAGTCCACAACAATGGACTATGGCCCTCAGGGGTCATGTTACCATTAAAAAGAAATACATTGCATGCAGTGCTGTGTGTGGGCTAACCTGCATCATGCAAGGCCTACTGTCACTGTACATCAGACAGTCCCTCTTATCTCTAAGATTTTTAAGTACAGTTATATGCTTTATGTATACATTTTGTTTAGCAACAGCATTCATTCAGAGTTGTGGCTGACTGCTCATTGAGATCTGTGCAATAAATTGCATTAGCAGGAAGCAAAATATTGAAAATGTCCGTTTCTTCTGTGTTAAGTGTGTGTAGGAGCCTGCAGTGAAACATTCAGGTTATTTGTTTAGCATTAGTACTGGTTATGCTAGAGTGTTCATTACTTGAGAATTGCTCATGAAGGACTTGACTTAGAAACTGGGAGAAATGTGTACATTTAGTCATCTACTAGTGCAGTATTCCACCATGCACTTTAAAGGAAAGGAATATTGTATTTCATTTCTGATAGTATGTTTTAATGTTTTGGTATTTTTTTAACAGATAATAAAAACTAACTTTTTTCTCTATTAAGGTACTTCACATTTCATTAATTCATTCTGTCATAGGCACCGACCCTTGTGTTATTAGAAGTACTTACAATCATCATTTGTGTAGTGCTGAGGCTGAAGTGGCAATACTGCTAGTGTTGCTAACAGGATTTATTGTACTGATATAATCAGACACCCCCTGCATAGTATGCCCTTAATGTTATTCTACATTGTAGTCTGCAGATCCCCCCCCTTTTTAACTGTTGTCTTATTTCAAATAGTAACATTGCTGAAGTCAAACACATGTTGCTGAATTATACCTTGTTATATTTTTCAGTAATTGCATTCTGCATCTTCACTTATCATGCATTAAATAAGGATGCACAACATTGGTAGTGTAGCCAGGGTGGGGTGAGAGGAGATTAATGACATAGTTACTGAGACCTTGGACCACAGTAATCACTTTTGAATAAGTAGGTGTCAATCATACTTACCTTGCAAACACTGGCCACTTTCCAGAAAAGCAGAAGTGGAGGGTCTACCCATTAATAAGAAATTTTGAGTGTTATATGTATCCATCTGTCCTCCATGGTATTTTTCTGTATGTGATTTTGTCACTGAAAATGTACCAACCTTCCTGACTGGATGAGTGCAACTGCTGCTGAAGTTGTAATTGCCAGTGTCCATACCAACCAGTACTAGAGGTCCCTACCAGTACTGCCACAGGTAACTGCGTTCTGCCTAACCTTTGCTCTGGAATGATTCACCATGTTATTGGAATTTTTCTGCACTATGTCAGAGTAAGGTTCCCTCAAAAGCATTTATATCTAAAACTACTAGGTACCACACCTTAGCTCTCGCAGCTTGTTTTGCCCCACACCCTCCCCTACCAAAAAAGACATTTGCCATATGCTCTAACAGCCTCCATAAGAATTCCGTTCTCTTCAGGGCTGAAGTTGTTCCTCCTCTGTCTGGATCCCTGCTGCTGCATCATGCATCCACCTAATAAAACATATATAAATGCCCCATAGTGAAACAAGAGTTATACACATGAAAGTGATTCATCAACCCAGTAACACAGCAGTTAAACCATCATCCAAACTGAATGTATTAGTACGGATTGCTAGTCCTGACACATATGTTCCTTGCTAAACCATGCAAGTAGAAGTTTAACTCATGAGGCCTATGTTCAGAGCAAAGGCAAACCAGCATTAACATAAGGAATAAAGACAACACTTTTCATTGCAATGTTATAACAGCAGATAACATCAATGAGTTAATAAAGTAAAGCAGATTCCCACTGTTTCAATTTACTGCAGTGTAACCATTTTTTACACCTACAATCAGTCATAATTAATGATTGAAGAAAAGTTGTAAACCATAAGCTATAAATCAATGTACCAGTACAAGCTTTAATTATTTATAATTTGAACATATATTTATCAGAACCTTAACAGTACATTGGACCAGATTCATTAACACCAACACTAAGTGTACATGATCTGTATTCAAGAGCATCCCTACCGTATTTTTTGTCACTCAGAAAGATTACCCTAAGTATACATGTAGTCTACATTTTGTGGTAACCTGTATGAATCCTCCACAATATCTAAGGCTGCAAGAAAATCAATAGGAAAACTAAAATTAAGAAGGAGAAAGTGTGAGCTATGCTTGTGTTATTGGTTCACTCAGAACGGTATACACCTAATGTATACTTAATTTAGATGTTAATGAATCCCAGAGATTGTCAAAAAGTACAGTGTTCTCTCCACTTGATGTTTTCTGTACTCATTCCTCAACAATGTATGCAGCAATATAAAATTACAACACTTTAAATGTCCTGTGATTGACACTGACATATATCAACTTCATATCTAGTTCACTTGCTCAAAAACTACTGTCTTTCTCCTAGTAATATATTAAATTGAATTTGCCTAATTTTCCATTAATTTTCAATTGCATTTCTTGCATTGCTTTATCTATTTCACCATTTCCCAAATCAGTCACTGCCAAACTTGGCTAAGCAGAGTGAAAAATGATGACTATATGGTGATTGGCAAGAATTGGGGCTGACTTACTCACTTCTTATACAAATGAAGCGCAGACGAGACATATTACATGTTGTTGTATCTGTTCTCTATGGCATGAAATGAATTTGGCTTTTTATGGATGAGCAGCACTTATCATGGGAATGTGTGGCAGCACATAACTATGCCATATCGTCTGGAGATATATTTGTGAAGATTTAACATTTAAGTTGATGTGTAATGTATCATATCCAGACACAGTCATTAAAACCATACCATACCACATCACTTACTACTACTTACGCACATTAGACAAGACAAGAAATAAAATTTAAACACTTTATTAATTAAGCAGATTAGCAAAATAGCAATTATAGCTTCATAAAACAATATAGCCAGCGCAAACTATAAGGTCATGCTGTCATGACTTCTTACATTAACATTATAATAACATTCTTGCAGCCTAGTCAGCACATTCCTGAAAGATATGTCCACTTGATGGGCTCCTCATGTTTTTCCCTTCAAACAAGAAAAGAAGGTCTAGATCTAAAAAACAAATATGGAAGTAACTGCTTTTGTATGGTCAGTACACCAACTGTGTCATTGCTATCACTTCCATTAATATCCCTATATTGTTGCATGGGTTAGGCATGCTGATATCACACCTCAGAGATTGTGGTTCATACCCTTTTATTCCCTGTCCTGAACATAGATACTTTACTTTTGTACTGGCACTCCACAGACTGACAGCAGATGTAAAGGCCCAAGGTCATACTCCAAGAGGGTTTAAGAAAGAAACAAAAAATCATCTGTCAGGAGTTGGGGGAATCACCTGTCATCTGTAACAGGGATACCAGCTCAGGACACTTAGCACAAGTATGATGATCTGCGCGTGTGCACGTGTGTGTGTGTGTGTGTGTGTGTGTGTGTGTGTGTGTGTGTGTGTGTGTGTGTGTGTGTGTGTGTGTGTGTGTGTGTGTGTGTGTGTGTGTGTGTGTGTGTGTGTGTGTGAGAAGGCAAAGATCTAGTAAAAGAACAGCAGGCAATGAACAATGAGAACAAACTGAGGAAACCTATCTCTCCCCCCTCCTCACTTCACTGTACTATCTGGGTATATGAAGAGAAATGTGAGGACAATATACACAGAATTCTAGCTAAACCTTGAAAGAAGTAATTTTATAACCTCAAACAAGAACAACTGTCTGCTCTAAAATGACTCAGTAAAGACAAGACAAAATGATTATGAAAGTGGATAAGCAGGGTGGCATCTTTGTCACAGACACCGACATATACAATCAAAAACTTGAACAGATGTTAAGGAATCAGAATTTCTACAAAAGAGTGGCTATTGAACAAGTCATAAAAGCTTACAAGGTCATTGACATTAAATTGGCCAAACTTGACTAAGTAGGACTTCTAGACAATGATTTGTTCAGCTTTCCGGCAGTCCTTCATCCTAAGACACCACAATTATTTGGCATCATAAAATCTCACAAAAATGTGGATAAGCTTCTGTATCACCCAGTGGTAGCAGGAAGGTGTTCAACAATGGAGCCTTTATCCATTTATATGGAATTTAAAATTAAAGAGTTTGCTAGGAGTGCTACCTCCTTCAGTTTGGACTCACTCAATTCCCTGGAAAAATCAAAGAAATAAACATACAACTACAGACAATGTTAATCATGATTGATGTGGAAGCCCTATACACTGTTCTTCCCCATAACTACTGTACTGATGCAATGAAAGAGTACATGGGCTGAAAGACGAACAGCAACCATAGAGAAATTAAAGCTACTAGGAATATGCTGGACATCATCCCACCAACTACTTTCACTTCAATCATAAATGGTACAAACAAGAAAGGGGGATAGCTATGAGAGCAGCAATGGCCCCCTAGTTTAGCTGATATAGCCTTGTTACCATCTCTTCTTTAGAATTCTATCAATACATGGATTGTTAATGTTTTATTGGTGATATTGTTATTACATGGAAGGGCTCCCTGGACAAGCTGTACAGTTCTTCTTCTACATCGAAAATAGCAGAGACTTTTACAGTTCACTAACCACTACAGTTATGATAAGGTGGAATCCCTGGATATCACCATCTGTAAGGACACAAATGAGGAAAAGCCATAGAATGACCTTTAATGAAAACCTACATGAGAGAATCTACTTCTACACGTTAACAGCACACCATAATTACCAAGAAAAATGTCATCAAATCACAGAAGAGGAGAAAAGTTAGAGTCTCCAGAGAGATCATCATATGGGGGAACCAAGCTATCTGTCAGGTTCTGAACCCTCAACATTCAAATGAAGTAAAAAGTCAAAACAACACCACAAACTGTTAAAAAAAAAAAAAACAATGCAGGACTAAGCACTTCAAAGACCCAGGAATGTTCAGCTATTCAGCCCTTTAATAAAAATGAGAACAGAACACAGGGCCACACTGAGGAAATGAAATAAAGTGCTTTTCGTCTGTACAATGACCAAACTTCTTCAGACAAATAACAGCAGGCACAAAAACAGTTAGGTATATATCCACACAAGAGCACACTTCCCTCCACCCCCTAATTGCACAATTATCCAATACAAAACAAAGGCAAAACCAATTAATCATGTGCATGAATTGTAACTTAAGAAACTAAGTTACAATTCATTCCTAAGGACAATTAGTTCAATGCTGATACTAAGAACAACTTGTTGTTATTTGTCTGAAGAAGTTTGGTCATTGTACCAGACGAAAAGAGCTTTATTTCATTTCCTCAGTGTGGCACTGTCTTCTGTTCTCATTTTTATTGAAGGGCTGAATAGCTGAAGATTCCTGAGCCTTTGAAGTGCTTAGTCCTGCATTGTTTTGTTTTTTTAACCCTCAACATTCCTCTTTTTATCAAAAAGATAAAAATATTAGATGTGGGGTAGAAAACTAAAAAGAAATTAATGCATCCACAGAGCTACAGGTACGAACCTTTCCTTGCAACTCCCCAGACTGCAGATGCTGTGCATTTACGACGCAAAAGAATCATATTGTATGTCCAAACTCGAAAAGTAAGTATGTCTGCAAAGCATTCTACATAGGGAAAACAGTTAACCCTCTCAAGATAAGAGTAACCAAGCACCTTTCAGACATCAGTCATAATGACACCAACAAGCTAGACATGCTCTGATCTGCAAGAACTATGAAATGTTTGTTGATCATATCATTGAGAGACTCAATTCAGGCCCATTACAAGGCATTCTGAATGCAAAGCTAGAGAAATACAAACACATGGCAGATTCAATTTAAAGCTTTTTCGAAGCTCAGACTAAACTGGACATGCTCCATTAAGAGCATTCTCAAGTTAAAGATACTGGAACATAGCAACTTTTACTAAAAAAACAATAATACAAGTATTTTTGTTTCTTTTATAGACATAGCATTTCATTTCTATGTTGGAGTTTAATTTTAATTTTTTTATCTTTAGTACTAAACATTTAATTGTTTATTTTATTTTTGTATGAAATTTAGGTTACATTTTTGATTTTTACTTTTACTTCCAATCCATTGCAAGTTTTTTTACTTATATTTGGTATTTGAGGATTAATTTAATGCTAAGTGTAATTGCTCATATTATTGTGTGTCTGATCAATATATGAACTGCCATTCTGGTACATGCTAGCATAGTGAGATTTGAGGAAGACCTTCACTTTATTAACAGAAACAGGCAAAAGCTTTTTTTTAAATCAAAATTTTGTGATAAGCACAAGTTGAGATTCATGTATTTTACTTAACAAAGCCACCTATACATATTACCTGGGCATTCACCATTTTTATGTAGATATATGTGTGTATGCATCCATATATGTACATATGTCTAGACAGACAGACAGGCATGATTCAGTTCTTATGTGTGGCCCATTTCTGACCCTTCCCCTCACCTTTGTTTTCTGAGCCTGAGAATCTTCCACACACAAAATACCCAGAAACAAACACAGACACACTCATACCTACACACACACACACACACACACACACACACACACACACACACACACACACACACACACACACACACACACATACACACACACACACACACACAGACACACACACACACACACACACACACACGCACCTTCACACTTGTTTTTTTTTTTAGCTTGTCTTAGTTCTAGCCTTGCGGGCATTTTGATTCTTTTTCTCAAAGATTTCTTAGACTCATACACAGTTGTTAAATCCTAATTGTACCTCTGCCCTTAGCAGCAAGACACCAGTCTCCTCCCCTCTCCCATCCCAGCATTTCTCACAGAGTATATCATTGACATCTGTTTAATTATGTACTATACTATGTACTATAGTAACATAATAAAAATGCCAGACCTTATGCCTGCATTGTTATTTGATATTATACCTAGCACATTGACTTTGTACTTACTTAGATAAGGGCTTAACAGCACTAAGTGCTCTTGGAGTAAAGCCTTCATTGTAGTTTACATGGCTATGTATATGAAAAATAGAAAAATATGCAATACCTGTTACTGCTATGTATAAATCATATCTGATAAAACTTTGACATGGGGGAAGGCAATCATCTCTTGTTTTAATTTAAGAAACCATAGTTTAAATAAGCAACTCCACCTTGAATCCTGTTTTATTAATTTTAATAGGAATGTAGAATAATCTTTGACATGGATTTTACATTAGAAGTTATGGTCTGTTTTAGTAATCCATATGCCAATATCATGAACTGTCATTCCTGTACAACTGGTTTTCCCTTTTAGTTGTATCACTATATATACCTATATAACTGTGTGTGTGTGTGTGTGTGTGTGTGTGTGTGTGTGTGTGTGTGTGTGTGTTTATATATATATATATATATATATATATATATATATATATATATATATATCAATCACTGGAATTCAATACAGCCTATAACAATTGTGTTGTATAAAACAAGATGAAGAAGTAATAAAAGAAAACAAAAATGTCAATGAATAAACAGATCATCATTGCTTCAGTTTTAGGTTCCCTCTTAGGCTTTTTTACAATCTGAAGCAATTGTTGCCCCTGAACATATATTATAGGTTCATAGGTTCATACTAGGCTATCTGCCCTTGGGCATTTATAAGCCTAGCCAGTGTGCATTTGGCTTTCACCACCCATTTTAAATTTATTTTGCTATGCCCTTTTTCGAGGTTAGTATACTGTGCCTCTGTCTAAAAGTGACACAGAAGTGATACCCGGGGTAAACCTACGATCTCCCATCCACTCATCAAGATTCCTCTTGAAGAGAGTCAATGAGGGACTCTGCCTAACCTGGACTGGGATTTTATTCCAGAGTGAAGGGAGCCTCTGGGTTATGAATCTGTCCCTCCAGCATGTCCTATTTATTTCAGTGCTGAGGTTCAAGTCTCTCGAGCGCGTAGCTCGATGGGATTTGGATTTTCTGAGGTGCAGCATGTCCATTAATTCCGGGTTGCACATGGCTTTATACGTCAGGCACATATCGCCTCTGAACAGGCGGTATGCCACTGAGTAGAGCTGGAGTTTCTTTAACCAGGCAGCATATGGCATCTGTTTGAGCCCTTTGATCCTCTTGGTGAGGTACTTTTGGGGTCTTTCCAGTTGCTGCAGGTGTCTGGTAAGGTACATCCCAAAAGGGGCATTGTACTCAATTATGGGCCTGATGAGGGATGAGTAAAGAGGCACGATGACCTCCACTGATCTAGATGTGAATCCCTTCATGATGAGGTGGGCTATATAAAATGTTTTTCTAACCACTTTGGCCACGTGGTTGTCAAATGAGAGATTGCTATCAACTTGGGTCCCCAGGTCCCTAATTACTTCTTCTGTACTTAATGGATTACCACCTATGTGGTAATTTGTGGGCACTTTGTTTTTGCCAAAGGGGATGACTATACACTTTTTGGCATTTAGCTTGAGGCCATGGCTCTGGCACCAGTTGTCTGTTTCTATGAGGCCCTTTTGGAGGATGCTTGTGTCGGCTGGAGAGTCGATTATGGCGCCCAGTTTGCAGTCATCTGCGAACTTGGTCAGCCACAGTCCTTCCATGTTGGCCTGTACCTCCAGGAAATATATACCGAACAAGAGAGGTCCCAGGACTGAGCCTTGTGGGACACCACTTGTAACTGGTTTGGAGTCTATACATGGCTCCAGCAATTCTAACCATGTGGGTTCTGTCCTTGAGCCAGTTTGCAATCCATCTAGTGACATAGGGGTTTATTTTTAAGCTGGTGAGCTTATCTATAATGCCCGAGTGGGGTATTGTATCGAAAGCTTTTGCGAGGTCCAGGTAGGCTGTGTGGACCACCTTCCCCTCGTCAATGGCCTTGGTGATTGTTTCAAAGAAATCAACCAGGTTTAAGAGGCAGGATCTGCCCTTAACAAAGCCGAACTGGGTAGGATCCAGTGTCTGTAGGTCCCCAATATCTTTATTTATGAGGTACATGATGATCCTATTTATTATTATTATTGTAAATAATTTCCTTGCTAATGTTGTTGAGGCAGTATTATTCCAGTCTGTTTCTGGTAAATTTAAGCCCCCCGGCCACTATTTTTCTTCCCTCTTGTCTTTCATGCAAGAGCAAGAAATGTATGAATTCCTAGATCATCAGCAGACTTTGGTGGTCTGTACACTCCAACAATTGTTATATGCTTGTGGTTGTCTTTATTGTCACAGGTGTACAATCTGTAGTATTGGTGTTATAAATGAACATGTAATAGTCACAGGTCCCACAACTATCTTTAATTCCTTTCATAACAACTCCACCTGTTTTTGTTACAATGTCAGTTACAGTAAAATCATTTATACTCTGATGTTTCACAATTAATGTCAGCATTGGTTTTGTGGAAACATAGCAAATATTTCAATAAAAAAAACTTTATTATTAATGCTCCTAGCATTAACAACCATGAGAGATGCATCACGTTTGTTCTTCTTCTTACAATAGATGAGATTTCCCTCTAGCTGTCTCTTTCTCACTCTTTTAATTTCATTATGTATTATTTATCATGCATATTTGTGTTATTTCTCTCCCTTTTTGTTCCCTTTTGCACGGGTTCAGGGATCCCAAGAGCAGTCAGACCAGATGCCTCCCAGGTCATAGGACATTTTCTATCTTCCTCTGTCCACCTTCAGACATCCTCAAAGACCAAAATATTTGCCCTTGGTGCAGCACAGCCTGAAAAGCCACAACAAGTGTGAGCCTCAAGACCTCGTGGAGGATATGGTTGCGCAGACAGTGAAAAGGCGCCTTCATCCCATACAGGACCTTAGCCAGTGGGTGGAAGACTCTCTACCCCACTCTGACCACTGAGCTACTGTAAGCCTCCATCCCCACATCACTGGGGTCATCCACTGCAGGTCCATTACAGACTGGGAATATTTGAGGTCCTCTGGAGCCCTCCTCAACCCTCCGTCCTTCCCTAATCCTATGTCTTACATCCTCTTCCCTACTTCTTTCTTCATCTTCCCTGTCATATAAAAAAATGGAAAATAGGGAGGTCAATCCCCAACAAAAATATAGACCCCTCCTGCATCACAGCCCTCTTCATGTCTTCCTTTCTTCTGTATGACCCTTGTGTTCTGTCTCAGCATTTTCTGTCTCCTTTCAATGGTCACTATACAACCCCTTTATGTTGTTTTAAAATTCATACTGCATAGTATAGTCACTGTGCAACTGATTCTGCATAGCTGCATTGAATGTCACTTACCTTTATTGCCGACCAGTACTTTATACAGGCTTTTGCAATGCCACTCGCATCCACAACTTCAGAAGATAGTCAAAAGTAATCAAGGCTTTTCACACTAATGGATGCGTTCAAGCATAGAGCTAAAACACTTCTGATACATTGTAAAAAGTTATAAACAGTCCAAAACATAGTTGGAATGCCTGCACAGACTTTCACTTTGCAGTAGTCGGCACTATTAGCTGCCGCTTAATGCATTTACATATAGGTGTAGCTGTCTTCCAGTAAGCCTTGCACAAGTATGAACCCTGGGACTATGAATACCACCCATTGTTTTTGACAGTGTGACAGTGTTTACTACTTCCCAAATTATTTTTGGGTTTTTTTGGCCAGTTGACATCCCTGTCATTTGACAAAATTTCAGCCAAAATCTAATGCAAAAGCAATCACCCAAATTTTGTCCAAGAAAGACTTCAACTGCTGCTCAGAAATTTTAAAATGAAGGTGCCTTAAATAGGAGTGACCTTTCATAACTGACACACTATGAAGTCTGCATAGAATGCTACAGAGTCATAGCAGAATCAGAAATGATGGTAAAATCATTGTGCATGAACACCGAACAAGGCTTATAATGATATCATGCCATAACAAACCATCCAGCAACTTCTTATTGAAGTGGTATTGACAGAATGGATTCTTTCAAAGTTTAGAGGTAAATGCATCTCTGGACATTAGAAAATGACCAAAAATACCCATTTCTCACTGGTATTGCAATGTCAAGCAGCAAAGGACTTGATGAGTTTCAAACAAGGGATTTCTATATATAAAAAACAGTAGCTTTAAGGCTTCATCTATTTAACAGCATTAATGGAACAATGACATTTCTGCCAAGAATAAGAAAGTCAGTGGAATAGTTACATTCTAAGATTAGATGTCTACAGAACCATCACCACTAATCACAAAAATTACATACCACCTTCTCTGCACTGTAACACTCCTTTCTAGGTTTAGCTGAGCTACCTCTGCTAATTCATATGAACATCGTTCATCCAGCATTAGCCTTTTTTATGCACCACAGCTTCTATACACTGCAGCTGCAAAGCAGCGTGTGCTAGGAGCCTTTCCTGTACCTTTTGAATAAGATGATTTTTGATAGGCCTAAGTACATAGTTTACATTTGTCTTACTTTCATATAACACTTTATATACATAAACATAATAAAACAAATATAATTAAATTATGAGGACATCAACATAACTTCAGTTGACATACAAATGGAGAGGAAGTAGCCAGTCAGTATTAAGCTAACTTTAATTTTTTTTTTATGGACTAATAACATATAAAATAAAATAAATATTTATTTTCTTTTTTCCATCAGAGGAAACATTTAATGATTATATATTTGAAAATAAATGACAAATCATCAGAATTTTGTATGCACTTTCTAATCAGATTTTGTTCTCTCTGCCTGCCCCTTTCTTAAAATTTAATTTGAGTCACACAAACATAATTTGATTTTTGATATTAAAACATATCTTCCTTTCACAAGGTACTGTGACTGAAGAGTTGCATGAGAGTGTTGGCTTTGTTATGGAAATAGCTAAATTGCGAATTTGCATTCTAAAATGTAAGTGCAATTGAACTTTCACAGTTCAACAGTTCTGATTTGTATGAACCATACTTCAACTATATGACATTTTTTCATAAGGTAATAACAGTGAATCTGTTTACATATGCCATGGAAATTGACTTTGCAGGGATATGCAATATAATGTGGACTACAAAAGCAGAATTAAAAAAAAATACCATATTATGTATAGTTCTTTGCCTTTCTGCAAATGCTTTTAGTTTATCGGTTCTTTTCAGTTTCACTCCATGCCGGCTTTGGTATTGCCATAGTTCACAGAACAAACAGTGCACAGAGGCATACAAGCTCAGCAGCATGGCTGAAACACAGATAATTAACAACACAGTTCAGAGACATGTATTGTGGTAGTGGTAGCTGCTGTACAATAGACCATGCCTGCCTGTGAACTGTGCACAAGAATTCATAGAATACTGTTGTATACTATATGCTCCTGTGCCACAGGTGGTCTCTATGGGTGTGGACAGAACTTAATACAGGAAGCACTAAGGTAACATAACTGAAGGGAGTGCATTTTGTCTTACTAATGTGCAAACCCTCATGAACAGTACTGCTGGACCACTGGCACATAGCCTGCACTGCATATATAATACAGCAAAGGCATTATATATGACAAAATGCTGCCATGCTTTGCAAACATCGAAGGGCAACAATGGAGTTATGTGTACTCCTGACACATAGGTATTGACAATGTTGAAGGACACTGAGAGAGTCCTGCTTTACACCTGTTCAGTGGTGCCTTCCATCTGTGAGGGAGCAGGTCTGACAAAGATATGGCAAATCATATTCTTTGTCTGTTCTGTGTCTCACTGCTTTCCATTTTCCTGTTTGCTTCCAGGCAAGGATATCAACTGGATGCTGATAGCATATCCAGTATGTGTTCATGTGGGATCTTCTGTGAGTCTATGCAAATCTAAATGCACAAATGGGGATCATAGAGCACATAGGTGTGCCACTATTGCTCTAACTTACTGATCGCTATGGACTGAGCAGCCAGGGTCTTGACAAGAATGGGATGCATGAGATGCTTGACCAACTAAGAGTGATTCCTAAAACTATCCTGCCACATTTGTATATCACTGTTGCACAGGGATCCCAGGTTGGTGGTGCTAATAAGGATGGTTATGGTAACAGGTTATGCTTTGCCACAGGAGATTGCTTACTGAAAGTTGTGTTTTTCTGCAGGAAGTCTACCTTTTTTTTGATTACGGTTTAGATTTTACAGACACTGCTGATCAGTAATGAGATACATGTCACATTACGAGGATGACTGCTGCAACCTGAATGTAAAGATGGGCCGGTAGAATGTCACTCTGACAATACAACCTCTATGACCAGCTGATACTCCAAACGCTGTAGGGTTTATGAATTGTGGACAGTATTCCACAGGATAATTTGGCTAGCTTCTCAGTGCCTAACTACACATTGGGATACAATTGTGTATGGAAATTTACCCCATCACCACCACTGTATAGTATTGTTCTTAAATCATTCAGGGATTTGGTAATGTGTCTATTTTACATACTAGTCCTACTCCAGTACTCATGATTTTACTTAGTTAACATAGATTTCTTATTCAGGAAAACATCTTTTTTTTATTTCATGTAAAATAAATCAGTGCTATCATAGTCTTCTAATTCATAAGCCAAACATACAAAAACACAGTCCTTTATACAACAAACCAAGGCGCAGAGATTTTGATGATTGTGATTTTCAAAGGTACATTAATATTGTTCTTCCAAGACATTGTTTCTAGTCATGACAGGTTAAACACAGTAGCAGCAAAGTTTCCAAGTGCAATATAATTCATTGGTCGGTGTCTAAATTTGCTATATAGTACAGTTCATAACACACATAGGAAGGAATGTGAAACTTTGGACCAAGATGGAAAAATAAATTGCCTGCTACCTGTAAGCCTTGCCAGTGAACTTAATTATTATAACAGTTTCAAGATAGTAGAAAAAGAGTTTCTATGTTTTTAGGAAAGCATAAAGGAAACAGGCTAAGAAAACCATGTGAAGAGAAGTGCAGTTAACACAATTAATGTATTTATTTAATACTTGTTTACCGGGAAAGTCCGACTGGTTAAGAGAGCCCATTTTTAGCAGAGGCTCGGGGAGAAAGCTCCAGAACAATTTACAACTAACAATATTACAAAATCTACAACAATCCAGAGTATACAAAAGTACAAGAATGATAGCAGTACTAAAATTACAAAGATTTACTTTGCAATAATATTCATAGAAAGGCAAGAAGTCTAACTCCTGATTTCACATAGATTATAGGACATATTATACATAGTGAGGAATAAGAGCATCTTGTATATTAAAAACAGACAAGCTTTCAAGTGTTGTAATGTTTACACTGACATACTAATCTAAAACTGTAGACTAGCAACTGATGTAGGTACATAAGAGTAAAAATATTTACAGAAAGCAGGAAGAGGGTGTATGATTTAGTTAATTTAGTAGAAATATGGACTAGGGATAGGGAGCAAAGGAGAGGAGAGGTGGATAGATTAAGAAGGTGAGGGGAGAGTGCATGATAAGGGTATTAGGGGTTAGGAAAGGGAAGAAGGTAGGTTTAGGCTAGATATTTTGAAAATGGGGTAGGGGGAGGAGTATTAGAGGAAACAGTAGGAGAAATAAGGGTTTTATTTCCGTAAGTTGGATATGAAGTGGGTGGACTGTAGATTGGGAAATAAGAAAGGTAGGAAGCTTAGGATTTACTTCACCACCAAAACTAAAATACCAGTTCACCACAAAAAAGAAAAGCCAGTGATTACCTTTCCAGAAATTTAATAAAAAACAAATGTACAATAAAGTCACAGTCTCTGCACCAAAGCACATACTTTGTAATTGCTGGTATATACTATAAAATATCCTTCCAAAGTTTTCAAAGCAAACACAGCATCATTCGATAAAATTTTGTTATACAAACTCCAAGCAACACACCAAAATAACTTCTCTAGTGCCTCGGCTCTTCAGCCTTTACAGAGTATACCAATTCTTTCTACTCTCATCCTTAAATACTATAATTTAAATGTAATTAACCAATTAAATATATTACACTCATTATTCTATTAAAGGAAACATTTCCAGTGACATTGCCTATTCAACCCTTTTGGAGTTTAAAGTATTGAATTTTAAAATTAAAATAGACTCCATCTTCCATAATTTTTTTTTATATCTAAATCATGAATTTGTTGCACTTGCCCCAAAACTGTGGCTCCTAAGCCTTGTATATTCCCATTGTGACATTCTTTAAAATGTAATGCCACAGGGTTTTCTTCCCTGCCTTTTCTTATATCTCTTACACGTTCTATCTTTCCCTGAAGCTTCTCTTACTTTCCCCTATATACACTTTACCGCAGGGGCATCTCAACCCGTATACTATTCCTGCATTTTCACAGGAAAATGTGCCATTACAAAAAAGCTTTTTTTCATTTATTTTATCAAAACTCTGTATAACATACTGACAACAACTGCACTTCCCACAAGGGAAAGAGCCCTGTGTTTGTACTTCTAAACTTATATTATCTGAAGGTAACTGAAACCTCCCATGCACGGCAAAATCTTTCATGCTTCTGCCTCTCGAATAGGAAAACATGGAGAACCCATTTGCTTTTATTTTAAGATATTTATTCTTTTCCAAAATGCCCCAATGATATCTAACTAGATTGGCTAAAGTTTCTGAAAAAACAGTAAATTTTGTCATAAAAATAATGTCTGCATTTCTTGGTTCTGTACACCCCCATATGTATTATTTGTGCCTTTTTTACTCCTGTTTTGCTCCTTCACCTTCACCTTACTTTCTTCCACCATTGTTTCATCATAACCCTGTCCACAAACATTTTAACTGCCTTATTTATTTCCCTGTCACATTCTTTCTTTTCACTACACAATCTTTTTATTCTAAGACTTTCCCCATATGGGATAGATTTAATCATATGAGGGGGGTGACAACTTTCCCCATGTAATATATGACTACTTTGTTCAAACTTCCTATGAATTCCTGTTTGAATATTATCATTATTAATACCTATTAATGTTATATCCAAAAAGTTTACCTTTGCACCTTTTTGGATCCCATCAAATCTTATGTTATAATGATTTTTTTGTACCTCCTCAGCTTAGGACTTAGCCATGGATGGAGAAAGATCAAATCCTGTTTTTACTCAGGCAGTCCAGTCCTCGAGTAGTTTCTTGAAGTGAGTTAGGTTAACAGTAGATAAGATAGGCTGTGGGATAGTCTTCCAAATTTTGGAAATATAGTTTGAGCAATGAGAATCTCCAGCACTCTTGTTAGATTTGGAAATATGTAGAAGAGATTTATTTGAGGAGCGGAGGACTCAAGTGTTAGTGTAGGGGTGGATCAGCTATTGCATGGTGAATGAGTTTGTGGGCAGCAGCGAGTTGTATGAAGGTTAAATAGCGGGGTAATTCTAGCCAGATGAGTTGTAATGCCAGGCAATGATGGGTTCGATGATAGGAGTTTGTAGCAAACTTAGCTATTTTATTATAGCAAGCCCCATGTTCTGCTAATTCAGTTTTCATTAAGTTACTGAAGATAGAGTAGGCATATAGTAAGGTAGGGAGAAGCTTAGTTCTAGCAATTTCCTATCTAGTAGAAGTAGTGAGGAAAGGTTTCATTCTGTAAAAAGAACCTAGTTTTATATGTGTCTTTGTAATGGCTTGTGCTAGGTGTTTATCAAATTTCATATTGTTGTCAATTATTACACCTAGCAGTTTAGTTTGGGACACTGTTGGTATAGTAGTATTGTCTGATGAGTATATATGAAATGAAGATGGGGAGTCAAGAGATTTACTGGGACAGAAGAGCATAAGCTTAGTTTTATTTGGACTGAGAATCAATTATGAGTCAGATAACCAAGATTCTACAGCTGAGAAGGCCTGTTGTGTTGTTACTTCCTGTTGCTGTAGGGTAGATGCAGCACAGATGAGCATAGAGTCATCTGCATACTGAACAATGGTGGCAAGGTGGGTAGCAGTCAGGGTTGCTAGATTTCTAAATGGACAGATAGGGACCGAGGGTGTCCAAAAAAAGCTCTTTCATGCGGAATTGCCTGCTGTTCCACATTAAACAGAAGAGCTCTGCTTTGCAATTTTTGATTGGCTGGTATACCAGCATATGAGCCAATCAAAAATTGTACAGCAGAGCCTCATCTATTTAATGCAGAACAGCCCACTATTTTACATTGAACAGAAGTGGCTCTGCTTTGCAATTTATGATTGGCCCATACACCAAAATCACACAGCAGACCATCTTCTGCTCAAGGTGGAAAAGCCCACTGCTTCACATTGAACAGAATTGGCCTTGCTTTGCAATTTATGATTAGCCCCTATGCCAGTATAAGACCCAATCAAACATCACAAAGGGGAAGCTGTTTCACCAAGATTTTAATGGGCAGTGCAGGACTCGAGATCGGCTGCTGATCTCAGGACAGTCCAACTCAAACAGTGACATCCGGCAACCCTGGTAGCAGTGTAAAGCTTGTTCATAAAAATAAAAAGAAGAGGTCCTAGGATTGAGACCTGAAGGACCCCCATGGAAACAGGTAAAAGAGAAGACAGAGCCTGCTGTCATTTGACAGCTGCTTGACAATCAGTTAGATAATTATGAAATCAAGCAAAAGATGAGTGACTAAGTTTAAGGGAGGTTAGCACAGTGAGGAGTTCCTGGTGGCAAACAGTGTTAAATGCTTTAGAGAGGTCTAAGAAGATGGAAGATACTATTTTGCCTTTTTTTCTGTATTGGTGTATAGTGTTTGTAAAGCTTAGAAGAGCAGCTGTGGTTCTATGTTAAGGTGGAAACCATGTTGTGTATCAGATAGGTGGTTGTTAGATAAAAAATAGCTCAAGAGCTATGTATGAATGCATTCTTCTAGTATTTTGGCTAGGAGGGGACAGAATTGCTATATGTCTATAATTAGTGAGACAAAAAAAACAACCAAGTAGAAATGCTTAGTTTATTATCAGAAATAAAGCTTTCAGGATAACCCTTCTTCAGTATTCAAAACACACTTTAAAACAACTCTTTAAGTAAAATAATGCATGGCTCAGCCAACCAATAGGAATAATACATCAATTAACTAATTAATTGCATCATCATGAATCATTCTCAAGAAAACTAACATTCTTTAAAATTTTTGCCACATAAAACAAAGTTTAAAACATACTTGAGTTAAGAATTTAAAATAACTTTCTCACTTGTACTCTTTCTGCTTAGCAGCCAACATTGGTTTGATTGTTACCATACTATCAAGGCCAGGAGATCTGCTTCCAGCCTTATGATCCATCTGTACTCTGCCAGCTCTAGTTTATTGTTTATATCCTCTTCTCTCAAACTTTTATGTACTATCTCTAGCACCTTATATTTAAAAAAAATGAGATGGGCCTTTCTCACTTATATGCTTTGCTGAAGCATTGGTTGCTACCCCTCTCCTAATCTCTGACTTATGCTCAATAATGTGGTCTGTCAGCCACCTTGAATATTTGCCCACATAGAATCCTTCATATTCAGCACATGCTAAATATACTATTGCTGCTGTATTGCATGTTGCTTGATGTCTAATTTTATAAATTTCTTTAGTTACTGGATGCAAGAATTGCAACTTACTACAAATATCTGTACAACAACTACAGTTGTAGCAAGGAACTGTACCAGATTTGTATGTCATTGGAACCAATAAATTAACATCAAAATCTTTGTAGCATAGCCGTCTTTTTAAATTGGTGCTATTTCTATATATCCAAATCTTTGTACAGGACCCAGTAAAGCAGATAACACAAGTAGGGACATCAGAATTCGTCAATTCCTTCAAATTATGCTTTCTACCTGCCTAGTCATATTATTAAAAGTTGTAACATATCTTAATATATTTAAAGCACTTTCAGTTGATTCACCACTTTGAACAAGCTCACTAAAAAATGGGGGTGATATCAGATTCCTTTTACTCAGCACATTATTCATCACTTCCAGGACTTGCTTGCTATCGTATCCTCTACTTATAAATTCTTTAGACAAAATCTCCATTTGTTCTTTACAGTTCATGTCATCTGTGTTTAGCCTGCTAATACTCAAAAATGGACTCTTAACAATACCTTTGAATACATACTTGACATGCATGCTTTTGGCATCGGTATACTTGTTCACATGAACATCCTTTTTATGTACACAAGTTTTCAACGCATTTAGTTCCTTAAATAACTCAACATCCAGATAGGATATTTTATGATAAGAAAACGTCATAGTAAATTTCAAAAAAGTTGTAGTGCCATCAAAATCATGTACATGTTGTTCACTACCTTTCCACACCATAAAGCAGTCATCCAAAAATGCTGGTAAAATAAAATATCTTCCTTAAATGGATTCAAAGTACCCATAACATTTTTCTTCTCCCACTGATTCAACACTATATTAGCATAAGTACTGGCCATGGAAGTACCCATGGCCACACCTGCCACCTGTAAGAATGGAGACCCATTAAACAAAAATACATTTTTAGTTAAAACTATCTCTATCATACTACAAAGATTTTCTATTTCTCTCCCTAACATGGGTGTGTTAGTGCATAAAAATTCACGAATTGCGTTAATATCATAACTGTTAGGAATTACGGTGAATAGGGAGCCTATATCTAATGTTACCATAATATATTCATTTTCAATATTGCAATTAAGCCATGCATATAATTTCTTGAGAAAATCACCCGTATCTTTTATGTAACTAGGACAGAGTGTTAAATATTTGCTTAATATACTCTGTATATAAATTGATAGAGGCTCTGTTACTCACCACCCTCCAGAAACTATAGGTCTCGTAGGTGGCTTTATGATAGGCTTATGCAGTTTGGGGATGCCATAGATTACAGGAGTAACTGGACATGAAACTGTAAAGTAATTAAACAAGTCAAGTGTAAGGTCCCCTTGAGTTTGCAAATCATAGACAAACATTCACATCAGAAATTACCTTTTTAACATCCTGAAATGTAATTTCTTTAAAAGTTGTTATATCTTTCAGGAAATCATTCATTAAATCAATATATTCCATTTTATTAAAAATAACAGTTGGTCCCCCTTTATCAGCCTGTTTGATAATTATGTTTTTATTTTCACACAATTCTTTAAGTGCTACAAATTCTTCATAAGATAAATTATTTATCTTTCACTTTCCAGTTAGTACATTGTTGTACAAATGTTTAAGTCATCCTCACATGCTGACATGAAGGCATTCAAAACAGGGCAATTGTTTGGAATAAAAGTACTTGACTTCCTTAATGACAAAGTCTGCCCATTCTTTGTGTCCTTAAAAATCAGTTCCAGACAAACATTCCTAACAAAAACTCTTAAGGCGTCAATGCCACTGTCTCCAACCCATATAACATAGCTGGTCTCACTACCCTTTTGTAGACCTTCCCAAATCACTCCTGACACTCTTCTCCACCCACTCTATCCTGCCTGTACTCACTTCTTCGCCTCTCTTCCACACTCACCATTACACTGAACTGTTGATCCCAAGTATTTAATCTCATACACCTTCACCACCTCTACACCCTGCATCCTCACCATTCCTCTATCCTCCTTCTCATTCACACACATATATTCTGTCTTAGTCTTGCTGACCTTGATTCTTCTTCTCTATAGAGCATATCTCCACCTCTCCAGGGTCTCCTCCACCTGTTCCCTACTCTCACTACAGATCACAATTTATTTATTTATTTATTTATTTAACATTTGTTGACTGGGAATGTCCGACTAGGTTCCACAGAGCCTGTTTTCAGCAGAGGCCCGGGGAGAAATGCTCCAGATGCATGTCTTTGCAATGTCATCTGTAAACATCATAGTCCACGGGGACTCCTGTCTGATCTCATCTGTCAACCTGTCCATCACCATTGCAAATAAGAAAGGGCTCAGAGCTGATCCTTGATGTAATCCCACCTCCACCTTAAATGCATCCGTCACTCCCACCGCAGACCTCACCGCTGTCACACTACCCTCGTACTTATCCTGTACCACTCTTACATACTTCTCTGCCACTCCCAACTTCCTCATACAATACCACAGCTCCTCTCTAGGCACCCTGTCATATGCTTTCTCTAAGTCCACAAAGACACAATGCAACTCCTTTTGACCTTCTCTGTGCTTCTCCATCAACACTCTCAGAGCAAACATTGCATATGTAGTGCTCTCTCCTGGCATGAAACCATACTGCTGATCACTAATCATCACCTCCCTTCTTAACCTAGCTTCCACTACTCTTTCCCATAACTTCATACTGTGACTTAAAAATTTAATCCCTCTGTAGTTACTAGAGCTCTGCACATCACCCTTATTTTTAAAAATCGGTACCAAAACACTTTTTCCTCCATTCCTCAGGCATCCTCTCACTTTCCAAGATTTCATTAAGCAATCTAGTTAAAAACTCCACTGCCATTTCACCTAAACACCTCCATGCTTCCACAGGTATGTCATCTGGACCAACAGCATTTCCGTTCTTCATCCTCTTCATAGCTATCCTTACTTCCTCCTTGCTAATCCACTGCACTTCATGATTCACTATCCCCACATCATCCAACCTTCACTCCCTCTCATTCTCTTCATTCGTCAACCCCTCAAAGTACTCCTTCCATCTACTCAACACACACTCCTCGCTTGTGAGTACGTTCCCCTCATTATCCTTTATCACCCTTACCTGCTGCACATCTTTACTAAAGAATGAATTAAATTGTGGAGCTATGCTGTCATGTTTATTTGTGGCTGATGGGGCTGGTGTTGATTGTTGGCCAGATTGAAAAAGTTTGGTGGATCATTAAAGTGTTTTGACTGAATATCGCTGTAGAAGTTTTTCTTATCTATATTTCACCTGCCCATTCAGAATACCGAAGAAAGTTTTTAATGTTGATAATATAATGAGAATGATTTAATTAGAGGTTATAGGAGAAAGTATGAGTTGAATATGAGGCATCTTTCAGAATATGCACAAAAACGTGGTGTAAAGGAGGTACATTTTGGGTAAATGGTGGGCAACGGTCAGAGGAGATAAGGTGAGGAAAAGGTTAAGATGCTACCCAAAGATATGACAAACAGCTTCTCACCATAAAGAAACCAAATAAATCCCCTGGACAAAGCCTACTCGGTTGCAAAAAAAAAAATTAAACTCACCTATAACCACTACAACTATTTCTAACCCACCCACCTTTAAATGCTCCTTAAAAGAATAGTTTGCAAAATCTTGGACCTGCTCCTCTGTCAATCCTGGCCGAACCTACTCACTCTACTTCACTTACTCCCTTCAACCTAAGCCACACCTCACAACCTTCTCCATCCTCCTACTCCACTCCTTTCTTTATTTTTCCCACTATCTTACGTTATAAAATTAATCTCTGTAGATCTTTCCTCTACCTCTTTTTCTTTCTCTTTCCTCTCTATTCATCTAAGCTACCTGCAAACACCTTACCCTGCACTCTTCCTATAGTCTCCTTTTCTCTCCATCCTTCATCTTTCTTCCTTCTACAACCATAATATGAACACCATCTCTCACACTAAGACATCACTCAATTTCCCCTCACGGTCTCGAATCATGTAATCTCTAATATCTCTTTAAATATCTTATTAGAATTGTCTCAGGTCTCATTTATCACATACTAAAGTATGTAACAAATAATATGACCAATGCGTTTTTCCTCACATATCTTCTGCAAGTCATGTTATTGTTTTTCATTGCATTCTTCTATGAAATATATGCTCTATGTTTTTCTCATTACAGCATTTTTCACGCTTATATTTTGTAGTGTAATATGATAATTTGAGATTTAAAATATCTGCACTTGATGTTTTGTAGTGTAACTTGATACGTTGTGATTTAAAATATCTGTCCACTATTGGTTTTTGAAAGATTGTGATTGTGGAGCTTTTCTCCCCAGGCCTCGGCTGAACATAGGCACTTTCTGACCTGGCCATACTTTCCCTGTACACAAATGTCAAATAAAGAAAAAAGAAAGGATGTTTATTCATTCTATTCTGTTTTAAGAAAATACAAGTAAAGCATGTAACACTTTTGTTTCAAAATCTGACTTTTTCACTAAAATATCTGAGCATCATCCTGCATAATTTGGTAAAAAACACCTAGAACCTATAAAATATATATACTTTATTTTTCTTGTATTCTAAGAAATAGCAAAGCACAATTAATGTGATTTGAAAATGTTTACATTGATTTATAAATGAAAAATACATATTTATAGCATAAGAAGTCAAACCTTCAAAATTATTTATGACTACAGCATTAAAATATTTCTAATAACATGGCTGCCAACTGGAAATTGATTATGCAGTTTACAAAACAAACTATTTGTAATGCTGTGTAAAATCCATTGCATTTTGTTTTCTAGAATTATGTTCATTATGCAGTTATACTGACATCAGAATGGCTTCTATATAAGTATACCTGCTTTTATTAAAATGCCTCATTGCTCTGTTTATGCTTCTTCATTTAAAATGATTTTTAGTGCATGGATAAAAACGAGCTGCATGAATTTTTTCACAGTATGATCAACTTCCCAGTCTATTCACCATTTCTGCTACAGAGACTTTTTTTTTTTAATTTGCTGCTCCTACTGAAGCTAACCTGATAATCAATCATTATGTTGAAGTAGCAATGATTATAGAACATCTGTAACTAGATTACTGATGCAAAGCTTTTATGATACTATTAATATATGGAATGGAAATGTAAAACTAAATTGAACTGCATTTCATTATTGAAACTGAAATACAATGGGACTTTTATTATTAGATTAATCAAATATTTCAGTTTTGTTTTACATTAAGAATGGCTGTATTATGCATTTAGCATACCATGCCTTGTGCTAGCCAAAAGCTTATAAAAGAGTTTAATGAAAGGCTAACTTGATTTATAGTAGCCATAGCTAAGATTTGTTTTATTGTGAAGTAATCATGTATTACTATTACTGCTATTAAAGTTTTGTACTACTTAATGCAAGAAGCAGCCAGGTCAATGACCCTGATGTCAAAGGTCAGAAATCTCATTTCGTATCAATCTTGTATAATTCATGTAAACTTAGGAAGCGCATTTTTCAGTGGTTGACTACTCATGAAAACCAAATACATGGATCCCATGTTATCAATGATAAGAAAAACATTCTGCATAAATCATGATGAAAGTGACTAGCTACATAAAGCTTTTGGTGCAACACAACTGCTGATGGCTTAGAGAACTGGTCTGCCAGCAACATTATAAATGCAGGTGCATGCAACCTGCAAAATAAAATGTAGCATACTCCAGGGACTGGTATTTATACATTAGATGGAAAATGAAAAACATTGACTAAACACATCAATGGTTTCTGACATAAATATGTGTTACCTTAAAATTGAGCAGAAATAAATTATTCTTATAAAGTAATACATGGCAGTCTGGCAGTCTTATTTTCTGCACTTCCATATTATTACCAAAGAAGTTGCACCAATACTGTGTATTAATACACTGGTTTATATTTTCTTTATTTTCTGTATTAATTTGGTAATTTTACTACTAAGGCATTACCCTGAAGGTATAGTGTCATACAATAACATCATATATAGTAACAAAATTAACCAGCTAAGCTGGAAACAGTGTATGAATGTTAAAATGTCAAAGTCCATTATGTGAGGTAGTAGTAGTAGTTCATAGTGAAAGCAGGTATGACAATAGCAGCAATGTAACACATATGTCCAGAAAATCATGAAAAAACTAAACTGCATGGATTCCTACAATAAGAATACATTCTAACATTACCACCAAAGATCAAGAAGGCAAACATAGTGAATGTCTACTAAAAGGTGTCAAACCATTTTAACATCTATGCCTTGCTCTGTGGCACAAAAGGATGAGATAACCACTACTTAATAATAAAAAAGGCTGGAAGAACAAGGTGGTGGAGTGAGGGTAAGTCACTGATGCCAATTCACCCACCCTAGGGGAGCAGTGTGGTCAAAACAGCCACAATACCAACCACAATAGGAGTGTAAATGTCAAGCTTGCAGCACTATGAGCTGAGATAACATTCTCACTCCACAATTGCTGAAAGCACTAAACATACGTGTTTGTTGCAACAGTGCATCACTCCAGGGCAGCAACTGTTGCAGAAGTATGTGCCTCTGCTTGCTTTTCCTCCTTTCTGAATATCCTATTCTCAACTGCTGGAGAGTAGGGTTTAGGGCTTGGATAGGGAACAACATTGCATGAATGAAGGCCTACTCAGATGAGAATGAATGAGCCATGACACCCAGACCAGGGATTTTACCTAGGCTGAGGAATGAATGAACCATCTTTTGCCCCTGAAAAAGAGCAAATGGGTTAATTGACTGTTAGGGGGAATGGCTTAAAGATGATTAGTGAGGGTTCAAAAATACAGAGATCTACTCCAGAATTTCACTCTTGCAAGGAAAAGCAGGTTTATAGGTAAAGAAGGACACAGAATTTCCCTTTATTCTACCTTTCAGTAGGCCATGAGATGATTAACCTAGCCAGGAGAAGTTATTTAAAACATAGAATCAAAATCCCATAAAAGAATAAGTATACTGGTGAAAATGCCAATGCTGTTTATTCATCCACTAAAACAGCTTGACCAGATGCCACTCTTTGTATGTGGCTTGATTCAAGAAATAAAAGGTTATTATTTGTAGCCATTTAATTTAGAGTCAAACACACATGTACATGCATGCATGGAGATATCTGTATGTATATATATATATATATATATATATATATATATATATATATATATATAATTTATTATTATTTATTTATTTATTTATTTATTTATTGACATTTGTTAACCGGGAAAGTCCACTGGGCCAGTGACACATTTTCAGTGGCGGCCAGGGGAGAAAAGCTTCATGCAATCACAGACATTTTTACATAACAGCAACTTAACTTTGAAAGTCAAGAAAGTTTTTACACAATGCAAACTGAAGTAGATATACAAGACAAATACATATTATACAGGTATACAATACAAGAAAATAAACACAGTGTGTTATATTTTTAGAAATTCTGTTTGTATATTCTCATAAGTAAGAGTACTGTTTAATATGAAAATAAAAAAGTATATATGAATAGATAGCTCGATAAAGACAGAGAGAAAAATTGAGCAAGGGAAAAGTGACTGGACAAATTACTGATCACTAGAAGTAAACCTATTTTACATACTGTCTCCAAATGCTAACAGTATCACATATAAATTAATGAGTAGAACGAGTCAATTCAAAAATAAATCCTTCATTAAGAACATCATTATAACTGTTTGTTGTCAGTCAGAAAGCCTCCTCATAACCTTTTTGTTGTTGTTGCTGTTCTTGTTGTTAAGCTCAAAGTCTGTTTTTTTTTTTTGGCTAGTAGCTAGAAAGGCTTTTGTTACTTGAATGCGCACATAATTTTGAAAAAGAATGTTATTACCAGTCTTACTTTATTTTATAGGTAAGGCTTATAAGAGGTATAAATCAGTAAGAATCCCACAACAAACAATACAAGAGGCTTATAAGAGATATGATTCAGTAAGAGTCCCACAACAAAAATTACATGAGACTTACAAGAGATATAATTCAGTAAGAGTCCCACAACAAAAAATACATGAGGCTTATAAGAGGTATCATTCAGTAAGAGTCCCACAACAAACATCACATGAGGCTTGTAAGAGGTATCATTCAGTAAGAATCCCATAACGAACAATACATGAGGCTTATAAGAGGTATAATTCAGTAAGCGCCCCATAGCAAACAATACATGAGGCTTATAAGAGGTATAATTCAGTAAAAATACCACAAAAAACAATACATGAGGCTTATAAAAGGTATAATTCAGTAAGAGTCCCACAACAAACAATACATGAGGCTTATAAGAGGTATAATTCAGTAGGAATCCCACAACAAAAAATACATGAGGCTTATTAGAGGTGTAATTCATTAAGAGTCCCAGAACAAACAATACATGAGGCTTATAAGAGTTCTAATTCAGTAAGCACCCCACAACAAACAATACATGAGGCTTATAAGAGGTATAATTCAGTAAGAGTCCCACAACAACAATACATGAGGCTTATAAGAGGTATAATTCAGTAAGAGTCCCACAACAACAATACATGAGGCTTATAAGAGGTATAATTCAGTAAGAGTCCCACAACAAACAATACATGAGGCTTATAAGAGGTATAATTCAGTAAGAGTCCCACAACAAACAATACATGAGGCTTATAAGAGGTATAATTCAGTAAGAGTCCCACAACAAACAATACATGAGGCTTATAAGAGGTATAATTCAGTAAGAGTCCCACAACAAACAATACATGAGGCTTATAAGAGGTATAATTCAGTAAAAATCCCACAACAAACAATACATGAGGCTTATAAGAGGTATAATTCAGTAAGAGTCCTATAACAAACAATACATGAGGCTTATAAGAGGTATAATTCAGTAGGAGTCCCACAACAAACAATGCATGAGGCTTATAAGAGGTATAATTCTGTAAGAGTCCCACAACAAACAATACATGAGGCTTATAAGAGGTATAATTCAGTAAGAGTCCCACAACAAACAATGCATGAGGCTTATAAGAGGTATAATTCAGTAAGAGTCCCACAACAAACAATACATGAGGCTTATAAGAGGTATAATTCAGTAAGAGTCCCACAACAAACAATACATGAGGCTTATAAGAGGTATAATTCAGTAAGAGTCCCACAACAAACAATACATGAGGCTTATAAGAGGTATAATTCAGTAAGATTCCCACAACAAACAATACAAGAGGCTTATAAGAGGTATAATTCAGTAAGAGGCCCACAACAAACAATGCATGAGGCTTATAAGAGGTATAATTCAGTAAAAATCCCACAACAAACAATACATGAGGCTTATAAGAGGTATAATTCAGTAAGAGTCCTATAACAAACAATACATGAGGCTTATAAGAGGTATAATTCAGTAGGAGTCCCACAACAAACAATGCATGAGGCTTATAAGAGGTATAATTCTGTAAGAGTCCCACAACAAACAATACATGAGGCTTATAAGAGGTATAATTCAGTAAGAGTCCCACAACAAACAATGCATGAGGCTTATAAGAGGTATAATTCTGTAAGAGTCCCACAACAAACAATGCATGAGGCTTATAAGAGGTATAATTCTGTAAGAGTCCCACAACAAACAATACATGAGGCTTATAAGAGGTATAATTCAGTAAGAGTCCCACAACAAACAATACATGAGGCTTATAAGAGGTATAATTCAGTAAGAGTCCCACAACAAACAATACATGAGGCTTATAAGAGGTATAATTCAGTAAGAGTCCCACAACAACAATACATGAGGCTTATAAGAGGTATAACCAGTAAAGATCCCACAACAAACAATACATTTGGCTTTTAAGAGGTATAATTCAGTAAGAGTCCCACAACAAACAATACATGAGGCTTATAAGAGGTATAATTCAGTAAGAGTCCCACAACAAACAATGCATGAGGCTTATAAGAGGTATAATTCAGTAAGAGTCCCACAACAAACAATACATGAGGCTTATAAGAGGTATAATTCAGTAAGAGTCCCACAACAAACAATACATGAGGCTTATAAGAGGTATAATTCAGTAGGAGTCCCACAACAAACAACACATGAGGCTTATAAGAGGTATAATTCAGTTATTGTCCCACAACAAACAATACATGAGGCTTATAAGAGGTATAATTCAGTTATTGTCCCACAACAAACAACACGAGGCTTATAAGAGGTATGTTTCAGTAAGTGTCCCACAACAAACAATGCATGAGGCTTATAAGAGGTCTAATTCAGTAAGCGCCCCACAACAAACAATACATGAGGCTTATAAGAGGTATAATTCAGTAAAAATCCCACAACAAACAATACATGAGGCTTATAAGAGGTATAATTCAGTAAGAGTCCTATAACATACAATACATGAGGCTTATAAGAGGTATAATTCAGTAAGAGTCCTATAACAAACAATACATGAGGCTTATAAGAGGTATAATTCAGTAGGAGTCCCACAACAAACAATGCATGAGGCTTATAAGAGGTATAATTCTGTAAGAGTCCCACAACAAACAATACATGAGGCTTATAAGAGGTGTAATTCAGTAGGAGTCCAACAACAAACAATACATGAGGCTTATAAGAGATATAATTCAGTAAGCGTCCCACAACAAACAATGCATGAGGCTTATAAGAGGCATAATTCTGTAAGAGTCCCACAACAAACAATGCATGAGGCTTATAAGAGGTATAATTCTGTAAGAGTCCCACAACAAACAATACATGAGGCTTATAAGAGGTATAATTCAGTAAGAGTCCCACAACAAACAATAACAGAGGCTTATAAGAGGTATAATTCAGTAAGAGTCCCACAACAAACACTACATGAGGCTTATAAGAGGTATAATTCAGTTGGAGTCCCACAACAAACAATGCATGAGGCTTATAAGAGGTATAATTCTGTAAGAGAACCACAACAAACAATACATGAGGCTTATAAGAGGTATAATTCAGTAAGAGTCCCACAACAAACAATGCATGAGGCTTATAAGAGGTATAATTCTGTAAGAGTCCCACAACAAACAATGAATGAGGCTTATAAGAGGTATAATTCTGTAAGAGTCCCACAACAAACAATACATGAGGCTTATAAGAGGTATAATTCAGTAAGAGTCCCACAACAAACAATACATGAGGCTTATAAGAGGTATAATTCAGTAAGAGTCCCACAACAAACAATAACAGAGGCTTATAAGAGGTATAATTCAGTAAGAGTCCCACAACAAACAATACATGAGGCTTATAAGATGTATAATTCAGTAAAGTCCCACAACAAACAATGCATGAGGCTTATAAGAGGTATAATTCTGTAAGAGTCCCACAACAAACAATACCTGAGGCTTATAAGAGGTATAATTCAGTAAGAGTCCCACAACAAACAATGCATGAGGCTTATAAGAGGTATAATTCAGTAAGAGTCCCACAACAAACAATACATGAGGCTTATGAGAGGTATAATTCAGTAAGAGTCCCACAACAAACAATACATAAGGCTTATAAGAGGTATAATTCAGTAGGAGTCCCACAACAAACAACACATGAGGCTTATAAGATGTATAATTCAGTTATTGTCCCACAACAAACAATACATGTGGCTTATAAGAGGTATAATTCAGTTATTGTCCCACAACAAACAACACGAGGCTTATAAGAGGTATGTTTCAGTAAGTGTCCCACAACAAACAATGCATGAGGCTTATAAGAGGTATAATTCAGTAAGAGTCCTATAACAAACAATACATGAGGCTTATTAGAGGTGTAATTCATTAAGAGTCCCAGAACAAACAATACATGAGGCTTATAAGGGGTCTAATTCAGTAAGCGCCCCACAACAAACAATACATGAGGCTTATAAGAGGTATAATTCAGTATAAATCCCACAACAAACAATACATGAGGCTTATAAGAGGTATAATTCAGTAAGAGTCCTATAACAAACAATACATGAGGCTTATAAGAGGTATAATTCAGTAGGAGTCCCACAACAAACAATGCATGAGGCTTATAAGAGGTATAATTCTATAAGAGTCCCACAATAAACAATACATGAGGCTTAAAAGAGGTATAATTCAGTAAAAATCCCACAACAAACAATACATGAGGCTAATAAGAGGTATAATTCAGTAAGAGTCCTATAACAAACAAAACATGAGGCTTATAAGAGGTATAATTCATTCGGAGCCCCACAACAAACAATGCATGAGGCTTATAAGAGGTATAATTCTGTAAGAGTCCCACAACAAACAATACATGAGGCTTATAAGAGGTATAATTCAGTAGGAGTCCCACAACAAACAATACATGAGGCTTATAAGAGGTATAATTCAGTAAGTCCCACAACAAACAATGCATGAGGCTTATAAGAGGCATAATTCTGTAAGAGTCCCACAACAAACAATACATGAGGCTTATAAGAGGTATAATTCAGTAAGAGTCCTATAACAAACAATACATGAGGCTTATAAGAGGTATAATTCAGTAGGAGTCCCACAACAAACAATACATGAGGCTTATAAGAGGTATAATTCAGTAAGCGTCCCACAACAAACAATGCATGAGGCTTATAAGAGGCATAATTCTGTAAGAGTCCCACAACAAACAATACATGAGGCTTATAAGAGGTATAATTCAGTAAGAGTCCCACAACAAACAATGCATGAGGCTTATAAGAGGTATAATTCTGTAAGAGTCCCACAACAAACAATGAATGAGGCTTATAAGAGGTATAATTCTGTAAGAGTCCCACAACAAACAATACATGAGGCTTATAAGAGGTATAATTCAGTAAGAGTCCCACAACAAACAATACATGAGGCTTATAAGCGGTATAATTCAGTAAGAGTCCCACAACAAACAATAACATAGGCTTATAACAGGTATAATTCAGTAAGAGTCCCACAACAAACAATACATGAGGCTTATAAGAGGTATAATTCAGTAAAAGTCCCACAACAAACAATGCATGAGGCTTATAAGAGGTATAATTCTGTAAGAGTCCCACAACAAACAATACATGAGGCTTATAAGAGGTATAATTCAGTAAGAGTCCCACAACAAACAATGCATGAGGCTTATAAGAGGTATAATTCAGTAAGAGTCCCACAACAAACAATACATGAGGCTTATGAGAGGTATAATTCAGTAAGAGTCCCACAACAAACAATACATAAGGCTTATAAGAGGTATAATTCAGTAGGAGTCCCACAACAAACAACACATGAGGCTTATAAGAGGTATAATTCAGTTATTGTCCCACAACAAACAATACATGAGGCTTATAAGAGGTATAATTCAGTTATTGTCCCACAACAAACAACACGAGGCTTATAAGGGGTATGTTTCAGTAAGTGTCCCACAACAAACAATGCATGAGGCTTATAAGAGGTCTAATTCAGTAAGCGCCCCACAACAAACAATACATGAGGCTTATAAGAGGTATAATTCAGTAAAAATCCCACAACAAACAATACATGAGGCTTATAAGAGGTATAATTCAGTAAGAGTCCTATAACATGCAATACATGAGGCTTATAAGAGGTATAATTCAGTAAGAGTCCTATAACAAACAATACATGAGGCTTATAAGAGGTATAATTCAGTAGGAGTCCCACAACAAACAATGCATGAGGCTTATAAGAGGTATAATTCTGTAAGAGTCCCACAACAAACAATACATGAGGCTTATAAGAGGTATAATTCAGTAAGAGTCCCACAACAAACAATGCATGAGGCTTATAAGAGGCATAATTCTGTAAGAGTCCCACAACAAACAATGCATGAGGCTTATAAGAGGTATAATTCTGTAAGAGTCCCACAACAAACAATACATGAGGCTTATAAGAGGTATAATTCAGTAAGAGTCCCACAACAAACAATAACAGAGGCTTATAAGAGGTATAATTCAGTAAGAGTCCCACAACAAACACTACATGAGGCTTATAAGAGGTATAATTCAGTTGGAGTCCCACAACAAACAATGCATGAGGCTTATAAGAGGTATAATTCTGTAAGAGTCCCACAACAAACAATACATGAGGCTTATAAGAGGTATAATTCAGTAAGAGTCCCACAACAAACAATGCATGAGGCTTATAAGAGGTATAATTCTGTAAGAGTCCCACAACAAACAATGAATGAGGCTTATAAGAGGTATAATTCTGTAAGAGTCCCACAACAAACAATACATGAGGCTTATAAGAGGTATAATTCAGTAAGAGTCCCACAACAAACAATACATGAGGCTTATAAGAGGTATAATTCAGTAAGAGTCCCACAACAAACAATAACAGAGGCTTATAAGAGGTATAATTCAGTAAGAGTCCCACAACAAACAATACATGAGGCTTATAAGATGTATAATTCAGTAAAAGTCCCACAACAAACAATGCATGAGGCTTATAAGAGGTATAATTCTGTAAGAGTCCCACAACAAACAATACCTGAGGCTTATAAGAGGTATAATTCAGTAAGAGTCCCACAACAAACAATGCATGAGGCTTATAAGAGGTATAATTCAGTAAGAGTCCCACAACAAACAATACATGAGGCTTATGAGAGGTATAATTCAGTAAGAGTCCCACAACAAACAATACATAAGGCTTATAAGAGGTATAATTCAGTAGGAGTCCCACAACAAACAACACATGAGGCTTATAAGATGTATAATTCAGTTATTGTCCCACAACAAACAATACATGTGGCTTATAAGAGGTATAATTCAGTTATTGTCCCACAACAAACAACACGAGGCTTATAAGAGGTATGTTTCAGTAAGTGTCCCACAACAAACAATGCATGAGGCTTATAAGAGGTATAATTCAGTAAGAGTCCTATAACAAACAATACATGAGGCTTATTAGAGGTGTAATTCATTAAGAGTCCCAGAACAAACAATACATGAGGCTTATAAGAGGTCTAATTCAGTAAGCGCCCCACAACAAACAATACATGAGGCTTATAAGAGGTATAATTCAGTAAAAATCCCACAACAAACAATACATGAGGCTTATAAGAGGTATAATTCAGTAAGAGTCCTATAACAAACAATACATGAGGCTTATAAGAGGTATAATTCAGTAGGAGTCCCACAACAAACAATGCATGAGGCTTATAAGAGGTATAATTCTGTAAGAGTCCCACAATAAACAATACATGAGGCTTAAAAGAGGTATAATTCAGTAAAAATCCCACAACAAACAATACATGAGGCTTATAAGAGGTATAATTCAGTAAGAGTCCTATAACAAACAATACATGAGGCTTATAAGAGGTATAATTCAGTAGGAGCCCCACAACAAACAATGCATGAGGCTTATAAGAGGTATAATTCTGTAAGAGTCCCACAACAAACAATACATGAGGCTTATAAGAGGTATAATTCAGTAGGAGTCCCACAACAAACAATACATGAGGCTTATAAGAGGTATAATTCAGTAAGCGTCCCACAACAAACAATGCATGAGGCTTATAAGAGGCATAATTCTGTAAGAGTCCCACAACAAACAATACATGAGGCTTATAAGAGGTATAATTCAGTAAGAGTCCTATAACAAACAATACATGAGGCTTATAAGAGGTATAATTCAGTAGGAGTCCCACAACAAACAATACATGAGGCTTATAAGAGGTATAATTCAGTAAGCGTCCCACAACAAACAATGCATGAGGCTTATAAGAGGCATAATTCTGTAAGAGTCCCACAACAAACAATACATGAGGCTTATAAGAGGTATAATTCAGTAAGAGTCCCACAACAAAAAATGCATGAGGCTTATAAGAGGTATAATTCTGTAAGAGTCCCACAACAAACAATGAATGAGGCTTATAAGAGGTATAATTCTGTAAGAGTCCCACAACAAACAATACATGAGGCTTATAAGAGGTATAATTCAGTAAGAGTCCCACAACAAACAATACATGAGGCTTATAAGAGGTATAATTCAGTAAGAGTCCCACAACAAACAATAACATAGGCTTATAACAGGTATAATTCAGTAAGAGTCCCACAACAAACAATACATGAGGCTTATAAGAGGTATAATTCAGTAAAAGTCCCACAACAAACAATGCATGAGGCTTATAAGAGGTATAATTCTGTAAGAGTCCCACAACAAACAATACATGAGGCTTATAAGAGGTATAATTCAGTAAGAGTCCCACAACAAACAATGCATGAGGCTTATAAGAGGTATAATTCAGTAAGAGTCCCACAACAAACAATACATGAGGCTTATGAGAGGTATAATTCAGTAAGAGTCCCACAACAAACAATACATAAGGCTTATAAGAGGTATAATTCAGTAGGAGTCCCACAACAAACAACACATGAGGCTTATAAGAGGTATAATTCAGTTATTGTCCCACAACAAACAATACATGAGGCTTATAAGAGGTATAATTCAGTTATTGTCCCACAACAAACAACACGAGGCTTATAAGAGGTATGTTTCAGTAAGTGTCCCACAACAAACAATGCATGAGGCTTATAAGAGGTCTAATTCAGTAAGCGCCCCACAACAAACAATACATGAGGCTTATAAGAGGTATAATTCAGTAAAAATCCCACAACAAACAATACATGAGGCTTATAAGAGGTATAATTCAGTAAGAGTCCTATAACATACAATACATGAGGCTTATAAGAGGTATAATTCAGTAAGAGTCCTATAACAAACAATACATGAGGCTTATAAGAGGTATAATTCAGTAGGAGTCCCACAACAAACAATGCATGAGGCTTATAAGAGGTATAATTCTGTAAGAGTCCCACAACAAACAATACATGAGGCTTATAAGAGGTGTAATTCAGTAGGAGTCCAACAACAAACAATACATGAGGCTTATAAGAGATATAATTCAGTAAGCGTCCCACAACAAACAATGCATGAGGCTTATAAGAGGCATAATTCTGTAAGAGTCCCACAACAAACAATGCATGAGGCTTATAAGAGGTATAATTCTGTAAGAGTCCCACAACAAACAATACATGAGGCTTATAAGAGGTATAATTCAGTAAGAGTCCCACAACAAACAATAACAGAGGCTTATAAGAGGTATAATTCAGTAAGAGTCCCACAACAAACACTACATGAGGCTTATAAGAGGTATAATTCAGTTGGAGTCCCACAACAAACAATGCATGAGGCTTATAAGAGGTATAATTCTGTAAGAGTCCCACAACAAACAATACATGAGGCTTATAAGAGGTATAATTCAGTAAGAGTCCCACAACAAACAATGCATGAGGCTTATAAGAGGTATAATTCTGTAAGAGTCCCACAACAAACAATGAATGAGGCTTATAAGAGGTATAATTCTGTAAGAGTCCCACAACAAACAATACATGAGGCTTATAAGAGGTATAATTCAGTAAGAGTCCCACAACAAACAATACATGAGGCTTATAAGAGGTATAATTCAGTAAGAGTCCCACAACAAACAATAACAGAGGCTTATAAGAGGTATAATTCAGTAAGAGTCCCACAACAAACAATACATGAGGCTTATAAGATGTATAATTCAGTAAAAGTCCCACAACAAACAATGCATGAGGCTTATAAGAGGTATAATTCTGTAAGAGTCCCACAACAAACAATACCTGAGGCTTATAAGAGGTATAATTCAGTAAGAGTCCCACAACAAACAATGCATGAGGCTTATAAGAGGTATAATTCAGTAAGAGTCCCACAACAAACAATACATGAGGCTTATGAGAGGTATAATTCAGTAAGAGTCCCACAACAAACAATACATAAGGCTTATAAGAGGTATAATTCAGTAGGAGTCCCACAACAAACAACACATGAGGCTTATAAGATGTATAATTCAGTTATTGTCCCACAACAAACAATACATGTGGCTTATAAGAGGTATAATTCAGTTATTGTCCCACAACAAACAACACGAGGCTTATAAGAGGTATGTTTCAGTAAGTGTCCCACAACAAACAATGCATGAGGCTTATAAGAGGTATCATTCAGTAAGAGTCCTATAACAAACAATACATGAGGCTTATTAGAGGTGTAATTCATTAAGAGTCCCAGAACAAACAATACATGAGGCTTATAAGAGGTCTAATTCGGTAAGCGCCCCACAACAAACAATACATGAGGCTTATAAGAGGTATAATTCAGTAAAAATCCCACAACAAACAATACATGAGGCTTATAAGAGGTATAATTCAGTAAGAGTCCTATAACAAACAATACATGAGGCTTATAAGAGGTATAATTCAGTAGGAGTCCCACAACAAACAATGCATGAGGCTTATAAGAGGTATAATTCTGTAAGAGTCCCACAATAAACAATACATGAGGCTTAAAAGAGGTATAATTCAGTAAAAATCCCACAACAAACAATACATGAGGCTTATAAGAGGTATAATTCAGTAAGAGTCCTATAACAAACAATACATGAGGCTTATAAGAGGTATAATTCAGTAGGAGCCCCACAACAAACAATGCATGAGGCTTATAAGAGGTATAATTCTGTAAGAGTCCCACAACAAACAATACATAAGGCTTATAAGAGGTATAATTCAGTAGGAGTCCCACAACAAACAATACATGAGGCTTATAAGAGGTATAATTCAGTAAGCGTCCCACAACAAACAATGCATGAGGCTTATAAGAGGCATAATTCTGTAAGAGTCCCACAACAAACACTACATGAGGCTTATAAGAGGTATAATTCAGTAAGAGTCCCACAACAAACAATACAAGAGGCTTATAAGAGGTATAATTCAGTAAGAGTCCCACAACAAACAATGCATGAGGCTTATAAGAGGTATAATTCTGTAAGAGTCCCACAACAAACAATACATGAGGCTTATAAGAGGTATAATTCAGTAAAAATCCCACAACAAACAATACATGAGGCTTATAATAGGTATAATTCAGTAAGAGTCCTATAACAAACAATACATGAGGCTTATAAGAGGTATAATTCAGTAGGAGTCCCACAACAAACAATGCATGAGGCTTATAAGAGGTATAATTCTGTAAGAGTCCCACAACAAACAATACATGAGGCTTATAAGAGGTATAATTCAGTAAGAGTCCCACAACAAACAATACATGAGGCTTATAAGAGGTATGATTCAGTAAGAGTCGCACAACAAACAATACATGAGGCTTATAAGAGGTATAATTCAGTTATTGTCCCACAACAAACAACACGAGGCTTATAAGAGGTATGTTTCAGTAAGTGTCCCACAACAAACAATGCTTGAGGCTTATAAGAGGTATAATTCAGTAAGAGTCCTATAACAAACAATACATGAGGCTTATTAGAGGTGTAATTCATTAAGAGTCCCAGAACAAACAATACACGAGGCTTATAAGAGGTCTATTTCAGTAAGCGCCCCACAACAAACAATACATGAGGCTTATAAGAGGTATAATTCAGTAAAAATCCCACAACAAACAATACATGAGGCTTATAAGAGGTATAATTCAGTAAGAGTCCTGTAACAAACAATACATGAGGCTTATAAGAGGTATAATTCAGTAGGAGTCCCACAATAAACAATGCATGAGGCTTATAAGAGGTATAATTCTGTAAGAGTCCCACAACAAACAATACATGAGGCTTATAAGAGGTATAATTCAGTAAAAATCCCACAACAAACAATACATGAGGCTTATAAGAGGTATAATTCAGTAAGAGTCCTATAACAAACAATACATGAGGCTTATAAGAGGTATAATTCAGTAGGAGTCCCACAACAAACAATACATGAGGCTTATAAGAGGTATAATTCAGTAAGAGTCCCACAACAAACAATACATGAGGCTTATAAGAGGTATAATTCTGTAAGAGTCCCACAACAAACAATACATGAGGCTTATAAGAGGTATAATTCAGTAAGAATCCTACAATGAACAATACATGAAGCTTATAAGAGGTATGATTCAGTAAGAGTCCCACAACAAACAATACACACAAAGTAGGTACTTGTGTGCAGGACTGTAATGCTGAAAGACTGTAACCTTTACAAATTAAATAAAACCTCCATCTATATTTTTAGCATGGAAAAGGAAAACAGGAGTAGGATCAGAAACAAGTGGAGACAATAACACCAAAACAATGTTCCGGCCTTACAGGTGAGCCAGACTGATGAGGCAGAACTCTTACATACAAGTTTTCAAGTAGAGGGACATATGTTATTAATGTACAAATCAAACCATTCTGATTTGGTGTATCAAACATTTAATGTGCAGCCCGTACAGGTAACAGTCTTACATTCTGAAACAACCAAACAAAGAAGAATTTCAAGTTCCAGAGCAGTAAGATCGAGTATTCAAATATTGGAGATTTAGTATACCACTTCAGGGATTGCTGTGTCTCTGATATTCCCTTTTGTCTGAGGTATGGTTATCTCAATGTTAGCATATAAAAGTCACAGGATTGTGGGGATGCAACCCCAAAACTGAAGGATGCTATGGGGAATGTCCTTCAGCAAAAAGTATTTTAAATGAAAACAGAGAGTGCTGTCATTCACTGAACTCCTTTCAGTTTTGCTGTTTATACATAATTCTGGGACTCACAGTTAAAGGTCTCGGAATTACAATAGTGAACACATACAGGTAGCAGTTTTAAATTTGGAGATTCTCAAGTGTGATTCCTGGCAAGCCTGAATCTGTTAATGTAGGGACTTAGTACATTATGAAATAGATGGTTGCATCTTGGAGTATTCCCTTTTCTTTGAGGCATGTCATTCTCAGAGATAGTATATATAAGTTGCAGTTGTGTGTGTGTAGGGGGGGGGGGTGCAGCACCGTAATATGGAGGGTGCTGAGCACTTGCTCTCTTGCAAAAACTAACTTTAAAAGAGGTCAGCAATTGTCAACCTTTGCTGTTCTTTACTTTCACTTTTTTTCATAAGCTTGGGAATTGTAATTATAGGTCTTGGAATCAGAACAAGGTCCTATGTATTCATTACAGTAAATAATGATTAGGTGGCTGCATTTCTAATGCACTAACACTGAGAAATGGGTAAAAGGAGGTTACTAAAATATCAAAATAGGGGAAGCTGTGAATATCTGGTTGGATGGAATTCCAAACAGCAATGTAAGCTTAGAAAATGAGCATTCTGAGTGGTAAGGGTAAAGGTGGTCTTTGTCGGATGATGCACCCTAGGAGGTGCTAATTGAATTGGTACTGATTGGTGTTTATGGCTGGTTCACCCACCATGGAGTTGAACACAGTTTAAGATGGAGTAGTTTTCAAAGAGTAGGTACAAATAAAAAGGTAGCACATGAATTTATAAACAGAGGATTTGAAAGTATTTGTAGAAATTAGCAGAATGGATTAATGGGTAAGTGTATCAGAAAAGCTGATGAATCTACATATTTTTGTTCTGTGATTTTTCTAAAAGTGGTTGAGTTCTAAGAGTTGCATGGATCAGTGAGGGGAGACTGTTTAATAACTGGCATTAGAAAGGATTTGGCTATACAGTATGTAGACTGTGGAGTAACATTGCCTCTGCTTGGGTAGACATTTAGCTAAAGTGTTCTCCATTGTTGGTGGAAACTAAAGAAAGGGTCAAGGGTAATACGTAAGCACTTGTTGGAGGTCACTGACAATAAGTTACCTGGACATCTCTGGTCCTGTTTTAGCAACTGCCAGTTATTGTATAATAAATTTAAACAAAAATACAAATGAAAAACATAAATAAGCAGTACTAGTAATATGTAACTTAAAAGTGCACATAACACTCAATTATAAAATAAAGCACATACATGGACACCATTTTGAGCTTTACAAAGCATGAATCTTCAATTCAAATAATGATTAAATGGTACTCAGGCGTATAATGACATCTATACTACAGTATTTAGCTATTTGCTGAAGAAAATGTGTAAAATGGGCAGAAAATACAGGACAGAGGGTTTTGCTGTCTAATTTCTATATAGAGGGATTTACAGATTGTTGAGCACATACCTGATAAGGTATTAGCTATGCAGGTTAGTGAGTAGTGTGCGAATGGAAAGGAAGGAAGTCGTTAGTTATTCAGGTTGTCTTAGTGTTCTTTAACAGTGTTTAATGAAAGCAGGTATCATAAAGAGCTACAGTGATTACTGAATAAAACACAGTAGTAAAAAGTAGGACCACTGCAAGGGTGATGGAGACAACCTAGATTCACTGATTGGGAGACAGTGGTTTTGCTTCCTATCTGTGCCTGTCATATACCAACAGATTGTGTACCATATATTGTGCAGCTCATACGGATGAGACAATACAGTGGTGTTATCATGGGCATCTGGCAGAATATCGTAGGAAGTGTTTAAGGCTCTGAGATGTTAATGAGCTGCTATTTGTACCCAAGGTACAAAGTTTGATACTTTGCACCTTCATTTGCCGACTTTGTGAATAGGTTAACCAGACAGTGGCAGTGCTCTTCAGTCACCAGCGAGAAAGGATGATTAAGTTTTATGGTTTATCTCGTTAACTGGCAAAATGCAATGTATATGACATAGATAAGTAGTGCAGGCTTGAGCATTTTGTAGGCAGTGCACAACATCTATGGAGAAATATGACTACTACTCACTACAGTACTGCCAGGCAGACAGCATAATGTAAAAGCATGCTATGACTGTGAAGATGAGAAAACTAGTAACATATCAAGGAGTGGGTCAGTGCCTATGTCAGCACAGATGGTGCAGATGTGTCCAGAAGCATATACTGATGCAGCCAGAGAGTGTTATAATTAATGGAACATTGGTATACTTTAGGGAAATATTCTGCTATGACATCTATATCTGGCTATAGCATGTCAGCACAGATGGTGCAGATGTGTCCAGAAGCATATACTGATGCAGCCAGAGAGTGTTATAATTAATGGAACATTGGTATACTTTAGGAAATATTCTGCTATGACATCTATATCTGGCTATAGCATGTCAGCACAGATGGTGCAGATGTGTCCAGAAGCATATACTGATGCAGCCAGAGAGTGTTATAATTAATGGAACATTGGTATACTTTAGGAAATATTCTGCTATGACATCTATATCTGGCTATAGCATGTCAGCACAGATGGTGCAGATGTGCCCAGAAGCATATACTGATGCAGCCAGAGAGTGTTATAATTAATGGAACATTGGTATACTTTAGGGAAATATTCTGCTATGACATCTATATCTGGCTATAGCATGTCAGCACAGATGGTGCAGATGTGCCCAGAAGCATATACTGATGCAGCCAGAGAGTGTTATAATTAATGGAACATTGGTATACTTTAGGGAAATATTCTGCTATGACATCTATATCTGGCTATAGCATGTCAGCACAGATGGTGCAGATGTGCCCAGAAGCATATACTGATGCAGCCAGAGAGTGTTATAATTAATGGAACATTGGTATACTTGGGGAAATATTCTGCTATGACATCTATATCTGGCTATAGCATGTCAGCACAGATGGTGCAGATGTGTCCAGAAGCATATACTGATGCAGCCAGAGAGTGTTATAATTAATGGAACATTGGTATACTTTAGGAAATATTCTGCTATGACATCTATATCTGGCTATAGCATGTCAGCACAGATGGTGCAGATGTGTCCAGAAGCATATACTGATGCAGCCAGAGAGTGTTATAATTAATGGAACATTGGTATACTTTAGGGAAATATTCTGCTATGACATCTATATCTGGCTATAGCATGTCAGCACAGATGGTGCAGATGTGCCCAGAAGCATATACTGATGCAGCCAGAGAGTGTTATAATTAATGGAACATTGGTATACTTTAGGGAAATATTCTGCTATGACATCTATATCTGGCTATAGCATGTCAGCACAGATGGTGCAGATGTGTCCAGAAGCATATACTGATGCAGCCAGAGAGTGTTATAATTAATGGAACATTGGTATACTTAGGGAAATATTCTGCTATGACATCTATATCTGGCTATAGCATGTCAGCACAGATGGTGCAGATGTGTCCAGAAGCATATACTGATGCAGCCAGAGAGTGTTATAATTAATGGAACATTGGTATACTTTAGGGAAATATTCTGCTATGACATCTATATCTGGCTATAGCATGTCAGCACAGATGGTGCAGATGTGTCCAGAAGCATATACTGATGCAGCCAGAGAGTGTTATAATTAATGGAACATTGGTATACTTTAGGGAAATATTCTGCTATGACATCTATATCTGGCTATAGCATGTCAGCACAGATGGTGCAGATGTGCCCAGAAGCATATACTGATGCAGCCAGAGAGTGTTATAATTAATGGAACATTGGTATACTTTAGGGAAATATTCTGCTATGACATCTATATCTGGCTATAGCATGTCAGCACAGATGGTGCAGATGTGTCCAGAAGCATATACTGATGCAGCCAGAGAGTGTTATAATTAATGGAACATTGGTATACTTTAGGGAAATATTCTGCTATGACATCTATATCTGGCTATAGCATGTCAGCACAGATGGTGCAGATGTGTCCAGAAGCATATACTGATGCAGCCAGAGAGTGTTATAATTAATGGAACATTGGTATACTTTAGGGAAATATTCTGCTATGACATCTATATCTGGCTATAGCATGTCAGCACAGATGGTGCAGATGTGCCCAGAAGCATATACTGATGCAGCCAGAGAGTGTTATAATTAATGGAACATTGGTATACTTTAGGGAAATATTCTGCTATGACATCTATATCTGGCTATAGCATGTCAGCACAGATGGTGCAGATGTGTCCAGAAGCATATACTGATGCAGCCAGAGAGTGTTATAATTAATGGAACATTGGTATACTTTAGGGAAATATTCTGCTATGACATCTATATCTGGCTATAGCATGTCAGCACAGATGGTGCAGATGTGCCCAGAAGCATATACTGATGCAGCCAGAGAGTGTTATAATTAATGGAACATTGGTATACTTTAGGGAAATATTCTGCTATGACATCTATATCTGGCTATAGCATGTCAGCACAGATGGTGCAGATGTGTCCAGAAGCATATACTGATGCAGCCAGAGAGTGTTATAATTAATGGAACATTGGTATACTTTAGGGAAATATTCTGCTATGACATCTATATCTGGCTATAGCATGTCAGCACAGATGGTGCAGATGTGTCCAGAAGCATATACTGATGCAGCCAGAGAGTGTTATAATTAATGGAACATTGGTATACTTTAGGAAATATTCTGCTATGACATCTATATCTGGCTATAGCATGTCAGCACAGATGGTGCAGATGTGTCCAGAAGCATATACTGATGCAGCCAGAGAGTGTTATAATTAATGGAACATTGGTATACTTTAGGAAATATTCTGCTATGACATCTATATCTGGCTATAGCATGTCAGCACAGATGGTGCAGATGTGCCCAGAAGCATATACTGATGCAGCCAGAGAGTGTTATAATTAATGGAACATTGGTATACTTTAGGGAAATATTCTGCTATGACATCTATATCTGGCTATAGCATGTCAGCACAGATGGTGCAGATGTGCCCAGAAGCATATACTGATGCAGCCAGAGAGTGTTATAATTAATGGAACATTGGTATACTTGGGGAAATATTCTGCTATGACATCTATATCTGGCTATAGCATGTCAGCACAGATGGTGCAGATGTGCCCAGAAGCATATACTGATGCAGCCAGAGAGTGTTATAATTAATGGAACATTGGTATACTTGGGGAAATATTCTGCTATGACATCTATATCTGGCTATAGCATGTCAGCACAGATGGTGCAGATGTGTCCAGAAGCATATACTGATGCAGCCAGAGAGTGTTATAATTAATGGAACATTGGTATACTTTAGGAAATATTCTGCTATGACATCTATATCTGGCTATAGCATGTCAGCACAGATGGTGCAGATGTGTCCAGAAGCATATACTGATGCAGCCAGAGAGTGTTATAATTAATGGAACATTGGTATACTTTAGGGAAATATTCTGCTATGACATCTATATCTGGCTATAGCATGTCAGCACAGATGGTGCAGATGTGCCCAGAAGCATATACTGATGCAGCCAGAGAGTGTTATAATTAATGGAACATTGGTATACTTTAGGGAAATATTCTGCTATGACATCTATATCTGGCTATAGCATGTCAGCACAGATGGTGCAGATGTGTCCAGAAGCATATACTGATGCAGCCAGAGAGTGTTATAATTAATGGAACATTGGTATACTTTAGGAAATATTCTGCTATGACATCTATATCTGGCTATAGCATGTCAGCACAGATGGTGCAGATGTGCCCAGAAGCATATACTGATGCAGCCAGAGAGTGTTATAATTAATGGAACATTGGTATACTTTAGGGAAATATTCTGCTATGACATCTATATCTGGCTATAGCATGTCAGCACAGATGGTGCAGATGTGTCCAGAAGCATATACTGATGCAGCCAGAGAGTGTTATAATTAATGGAACATTGGTATACTTTAGGGAAATATTCTGCTATGACATCTATATCTGGCTATAGCATGTCAGCACAGATGGTGCAGATGTGCCCAGAAGCATATACTGATGCAGCCAGAGAGTGTTATAATTAATGGAACATTGGTATACTTTAGGGAAATATTCTGCTATGACATCTATATCTGGCTATAGCATGTCAGCACAGATGGTGCAGATGTGTCCAGAAGCATATACTGATGCAGCCAGAGAGTGTTATAATTAATGGAACATTGGTATACTTTAGGGAAATATTCTGCTATGACATCTATATCTGGCTATAGCATGTCAGCACAGATGGTGCAGATGTGCCCAGAAGCATATACTGATGCAGCCAGAGAGTGTTATAATTAATGGAACATTGGTATACTTTAGGGAAATATTCTGCTATGACATCTATATCTGGCTATAGCATGTCAGCACAGATGGTGCAGATGTGTCCAGAAGCATATACTGATGCAGCCAGAGAGTGTTATAATTAATGGAACATTGGTATACTTTAGGGAAATATTCTGCTATGACATCTATATCTGGCTATAGCATGTCAGCACAGATGGTGCAGATGTGCCCAGAAGCATATACTGATGCAGCCAGAGAGTGTTATAATTAATGGAACATTGGTATACTTTAGGGAAATATTCTGCTATGACATCTATATCTGGCTATAGCATGTCAGCACAGATGGTGCAGATGTGCCCAGAAGCATATACTGATGCAGCCAGAGAGTGTTATAATTAATGGAACATTGGTATACTTTCGGAAATATTCTGCTATGACATCTATATCTGGCTATAGCATGTCAGCACAGATGGTGCAGATGTGTCCAGAAGCATATACTGATGCAGCCAGAGAGTGTTATAATTAATGGAACATTGGTATACTTTAGGGAAATATTCTGCTATGACATCTATATCTGGCTATAGCATGTCAGCACAGATGGTGCAGATGTGCCCAGAAGCATATACTGATGCAGCCAGAGAGTGTTATAATTAATGGAACATTGGTATACTTTAGGAAAATATTCTGCTATGACATCTATATCTGGCTATAGCATGTCAGCACAGATGGTGCAGATGTGCCCAGAAGCATATACTGATGCAGCCAGAGAGTGTTATAATTAATGGAACATTGGTATACTTTAGGGAAATATTCTGCTATGACATCTATATCTGGCTATAGCATGTCAGCACAGATGGTGCAGATGTGCCCAGAAGCATATACTGATGCAGCCAGAGAGTGTTATAATTAATGGAACATTGGTATACTTTAGGGAAATATTCTGCTATGACATCTATATCTGGCTATAGCATGTCAGCACAGATGGTGCAGATGTGCCCAGAAGCATATACTGATGCAGCCAGAGAGTGTTATAATTAATGGAACATTGGTATACTTTGGGAAATATTCTGCTATGACATCTATATCTGGCTATAGCATGTCAGCACAGATGGTGCAGATGTGCCCAGAAGCATATACTGATGCAGCCAGAGAGTGTTATAATTAATGGAACATTGGTATACTTGGGGAAATATTCTGCTATGACATCTATATCTGGCTATAGCATGTCAGCACAGATGGTGCAGATGTGTCCAGAAGCATATACTGATGCAGCCAGAGAGTGTTATAATTAATGGAACATTGGTATACTTTAGGGAAATATTCTGCTATGACATCTATATCTGGCTATAGCATGTCAGCACAGATGGTGCAGATGTGTCCAGAAGCATATACTGATGCAGCCAGAGAGTGTTATAATTAATGGAACATTGGTATACTTTAGGGAAATATTCTGCTATGACATCTATATCTGGCTATAGCATGTCAGCAGAGACAGTGCAGATGTGTAAGCATATATATCTGCAGCAGAGAGTGTTATAATTAATGGAACATTGGTATACTTTAAGGAAATATTCTGCTATGACATCTATATCTGGCTATAGCATGTCAGCACAGATGGTGCAGATGTGTCCAGAAGCATATACTGATGCAGCCAGAGAGTGTTATAATTAATGGAACATTGGCATACTTTAGGGAAATATTCTGCTGTGACATCTATATCTGGCTATAGCATGTCAGCACAGATGTGCCCAGAAGCATATACTGATGCAGCCAGTGAGAGTTATAATTAATGGAACATTGGTATACTTTAGGGAAATATTCTGCTATGACATCTATATCTGGCTATAGCATGTCCAGAGGTCGAGGGCCCCAGAAGTTTATAGAAATGTTAAAATTAAGGAAATTGGATATTTGGAAAAATTTCGCAAAATCAATGGCTATAGATGCAGCCAGAGGGTAATTTGAACATTTATACCAAGGTTTTTAAAGGGAACATTTATACTTTGGGGAAAATTTGCATGTCAAGGCTATACATGCAGCCAGAGGTGAATTTGAACATTTCAGAAATTTTATAAAAATTTTGGTATTTTTTGCCCCGGCTATAATGCAGCCAAAGGGTAATTGGAACATTATATAGAATTGTTAAAATTTAAATAACTTGGTATACTTTGGGGAAAATTTGCAAAATCAAGGGCTATAGATGCAGCCAGAGGTGAATTGGAACATTAATATAGAAATTTTAAAATTAATAATTGGTATATTTTGGGGAAAATTTGCAAAATTTCCGGTTAGATGCAGCCAGAGGTGAAGGGGCCAAAGGA
>NC_056746.1:752607514-752613892 GCF_019279795.1 Protopterus annectens | reverse complement strand
CCCCCCCCCCGGGGGGGGGGGGGGGGGGGAAAAAAAATTGCAGCCAGAGAGTGTTATAATTAATGGAACATTGGTATACTTTAGGGAAATATTCTGCTATGACATCTATATCTGGCTATAGCATGTCAGCACAGATGGTGCAGATGTGCCCAGAAGCATATCCTGATGCAGCCAGAGAGTGTTATAATTAATGGAACATTGGTATACTTTAGGAAATATTCTGCTATGACATCTATATCTGGCTATAGCATGTCAGCACAGATGGTGCAGATGTGCCCAGAAGCATATACTGATGCAGCCAGAGAGTGTTATAATTAATGGAACATTGGTATACTTTAGGGAAATATTCTGCTATGACATCTATATCTGGCTATAGCATGTCAGCACAGATGGTGCAGATGTGCCCAGAAGCATATACTGATGCAGCCAGAGAGTGTTATAATTAATGGAACATTGGTATACTTTAGGAAATATTCTGCTATGACATCTATATCTGGCTATAGCATGTCAGCACAGATGGTGCAGATGTGCCCAGAAGCATATACTGATGCAGCCAGAGAGTGTTATAATTAATGGAACATTGGTATACTTTAGGAAATATTCTGCTATGACATCTATATCTGGCTATAGCATGTCAGCACAGATGGTGCAGATGTGCCCAGAAGCATATACTGATGCAGCCAGAGAGTGTTATAATTAATGGAACATTGGTATACTTTAGGGAAATATTCTGCTATGACATCTATATCTGGCTATAGCATGTCAGCACAGATGGTGCAGATGTGCCCAGAAGCATATACTGATGCAGCCAGAGAGTGTTATAATTAATGGAACATTGGTATACTTTAGGGAAATATTCTGCTATGACATCTATATCTGGCTATAGCATGTCAGCACAGATGGTGCAGATGTGCCCAGAAGCATATACTGATGCAGCCAGAGAGTGTTATAATTAATGGAACATTGGTATACTTTCGGAAATATTCTGCTATGACATCTATATCTGGCTATAGCATGTCAGCACAGATGGTGCAGATGTGTCCAGAAGCATATACTGATGCAGCCAGAGAGTGTTATAATTAATGGAACATTGGTATACTTTAGGAAATATTCTGCTATGACATCTATATCTGGCTATAGCATGTCAGCACAGATGGTGCAGATGTGCCCAGAAGCATATACTGATGCAGCCAGAGAGTGTTATAATTAATGGAACATTGGTATACTTTAGGAAATATTCTGCTATGACATCTATATCTGGCTATAGCATGTCAGCACAGATGGTGCAGATGTGCCCAGAAGCATATACTGATGCAGCCAGAGAGTGTTATAATTAATGGAACATTGGTATACTTTAGGGAAATATTCTGCTATGACATCTATATCTGGCTATAGCATGTCAGCACAGATGGTGCAGATGTGCCCAGAAGCATATACTGATGCAGCCAGAGAGTGTTATAATTAATGGAACATTGGTATACTTTAGGAAATATTCTGCTATGACATCTATATCTGGCTATAGCATGTCAGCACAGATGGTGCAGATGTGCCCAGAAGCATATACTGATGCAGCCAGAGAGTGTTATAATTAATGGAACATTGGTATACTTTAGGAAATATTCTGCTATGACATCTATATCTGGCTATAGCATGTCAGCACAGATGGTGCAGATGTGCCCAGAAGCATATACTGATGCAGCCAGAGAGTGTTATAATTAATGGAACATTGGTATACTTTAGGGAAATATTCTGCTATGACATCTATATCTGGCTATAGCATGTCAGCACAGATGGTGCAGATGTGCCCAGAAGCATATACTGATGCAGCCAGAGAGTGTTATAATTAATGGAACATTGGTATACTTTAGGGAAATATTCTGCTATGACATCTATATCTGGCTATAGCATGTCAGCACAGATGGTGCAGATGTGCCCAGAAGCATATACTGATGCAGCCAGAGAGTGTTATAATTAATGGAACATTGGTATACTTTAGGGAAATATTCTGCTATGACATCTATATCTGGCTATAGCATGTCAGCACAGATGGTGCAGATGTGCCCAGAAGCATATACTGATGCAGCCAGAGAGTGTTATAATTAATGGAACATTGGTATACTTTAGGGAAATATTCTGCTATGACATCTATATCTGGCTATAGCATGTCAGCACAGATGGTGCAGATGTGTCCAGAAGCATATACTGATGCAGCCAGAGAGTGTTATAATTAATGGAACATTGGTATACTTTAAGGAAATATTCTGCTATGACATCTATATCTGGCTATAGCATGTCAGCACAGATGGTGCAGATGTGCCCAGAAGCATATCCTGATGCAGCCAGAGAGTGTTATAATTAATGGAACATTGGTATACATTAGGGAAATATTCTGCTATGACATCTATATCTGGCTATAGCATGTCAGCACAGATGGTGCAGATGTGCCCAGAAGCATATACTGATGCAGCCAGAGAGTGTTATAATTAATGGAACATTGGTATACTTTAGGGAAATATTCTGCTATGACATCTATATCTGCCTATAGCATGTCAGCACAGATGGTGCAGATGTGCCCAGAAGCATATACTGATGCAGCCAGAGAGTGTTATGATTAATGGAACATTGGTATACTTTAGGGAAATACTCTGCTATGACATCTATATCTGGCTATAGCATGTCAGCACAGATGGTGCAGATGTGTCCAGAAGCATATACTGATGCAGCCAGAGAGTGTTATAATTAATGGAACATTGGTATACTTTAGGGAAATATTCTGCTATGACATCTATATCTGGCTATAGCATGTCAGCACAGATGGTGCATATGTGCCCAGAAGCATATCCTGATGCAGCCAGAGAGTGTTATAATTTATGGAACATTGGTATACGTTAGGGAAATATTCTGCTATGACATCTATATCTGGCTATAGCATGTCAGCACAGATGGTGCAGATGTGCCCAGAAGCATATACTGATGCAGCCAGAGAGTGTTATAATTAATGGAACATTGGTATACTTTTGGGAAATATTCTGCTATGACATCTATATCTGCATATAGCATGTCAGCACAGATGGTGCAGATGTGCCCAGAAGCATATACTGATGCAGCCAGAGAGTGTTATGATTAATCGAACATTAGTATACTTTAAAGAAATACTCTGCTATGACATCTATATCTGGCTATAGCATGTCAGCACAGATGGCGCAGATGTGTCCAGAAGCATATACTGATGCAGCAAGACAGTGTTATAAAAAATGGAACATTGGTATACTTTAGGGAAATATTCTGCTATGACATCTATATCTGGCTATAGCATGTCAGCACAGATGGTGCAGATGTGCCCAGAAGCATATCCTGATGCAGCCAGAGAGTGTTATAATTAATAGAACATTGGTATACTTTAGGGAAATATTCTGCTATGACATCTATATCTGGCTATAGCATGTCAGCACAGATGGTGCAGATGTGCCCAGAAGCATATACTGATGCAGCCAGAGAGTGTTATAATTAATGGAACATTGGTATACTTTAGGGAAATATTCTGCTATGACATCTATATCTGGCTATAGCATGTCAGCACAGATGGTGCAGATGTGCCCAGAAGCATATACTGATGCAGCCAGAGTTTGTTATATTTAATGGAACATTGGTATACTTAAGGGAAATATTCTGCTATGACATCTATATCTGGCTATAGCATGTCAGCACAGATGGTGCAGAAGTGCCCAGAAGCATGTCCTGATGCAGCCGGAGAGTGTTATAATTAATTGAACCTTGGTATACTTTATGGAAATATTCTGCTATGACATCTATATCTGGCTATAGCATGTCAGCACAGATGGTGCGAATGTGCCCAGAAGCATATACTGATGCAGCCAGAGAGTGTTTTAATTAATGGAACATTGGTATACTTTAGGGAAATATTCTGCTATGACATCTATATCTGGCTATAGCATGTCAGCACAGATGGTGCAGATGTACCCAGAAGAATATACTAATGCAGCCAGAGAGTGTTCTAATTAATGGAACATTTGTATACTTTAGGGAAATATTCTCCTACAACATCAAAATCTGGCTACAGCATGTCAGCACAGATGGTGCAGATGTACCCAGAAGAATATACTAATGCAGCCAGAGAGTGTTCTAATTAATGGAACATTTGTATACTTTAGGGAAATATTCTCCTACGACATCAAAATCTGGCTACAGCATGAGAATAATGTTAGTTATTCCTGAGTATGGAGACAAACTTCATAAACTTCATACACCTTTAAAATAGGAACTGGTCCTCTTCCTTCAAATTAGAAACTGAAAACCAGTATAGAAAATAAAAAGACACATGAAAATATGTCCTGGAAAGACTTTTGTAGCTAGGCATACTTACTGTTCAACTTAGGATCACTCTGTCTCTCTCTCTCTCTCTCTGACCTCTTCTTCTAACTGACACAGATGGTATAGGTGGTACCTGTTGTGGTCACTTTACTGGTGATTGCACTGCTCACCACAATAACTTATGCTATTTGTTGCAGACAGCGGCCAGGCAAGGCTCTGCTATGCATCTACCTTATACTAGAAACCCTCTTAAAGAGTCCCCAAACAGGTGCTACCAGTGGTCTTTGTGCATAAAGTGCAGAAATATTTTGGGCTCTTAGAGGACCACCTGGGAGCCATGTAAACCTTAGTACCATTAGTAACCATAGCAACACCGTATGTCACAGTGCAGAGGAGTCTACTAGCTCATTCATGTTGGAGCACTTTGCTGCTGCTAGTGCAAGACATGCAACAATGTGCACCAAATACGCATGATGCTATATAAGGTGTGTCCATACATGGCCTGGCAGCATGGTGTTTGGAAATGAACAGCAGGACCAGTAGATATAATCTTTCTATTAATTATTGCCTGCATATTTTTGTATAATACCCTGGTCTGAGACTGAAGTTGATCAGCTGAAATCAGTGCTCCATCCTGGTTAAAATAGAAATAATTGAATAAAATACTATTGTTTTTAATACATCTTATTAGCATAAAATATTTTTTTCATATAACTTCCTAAGTCTGAGCTCGTATTCAATTTTCTAGCCATGTGAAACCCATAAGATGCAAGTACCTCATTTCAGGGAAAATAAGTGAGCACTTTTCACTGACTTCTCTAAAGTCACACATACAAGTAGAGACTGAAGAAAAACAAACTAACAACTATATATATATTTATATATATATATATATGTATATATATATATATATATATATCAAAGATTGTAACAACTATATATATATATATCAAAGATTGTAATACCTATATATATATATATATATATATATATATATATATATATATATATATGTATATATATATCAAAGATTGTAACAACTATATATATATATATATATATATATATATATATATATATCAAAGATTGTAACAACTATATATATATATATATATATATATATATATATATATATCAAAGATTGTAACAACTATATATATATATATATATATATATATATATATATATATATATATATATATATTTATTTTATATTATTTTTAATTTATTTATTTTTATTTTACATTTGTTGACCGGGCTAGTCTAACTGGATACATGTCCATTTTCAGTAGAGGCCCGGGGAGAAAAGCTCCACAGAGAGTAGTTATGACAAAAAACAACAGGAGATAAGATACAAAGTATTACATTCAAAGTCAAATGAACAAGTAAAAGGGTTATACAAATAATTTAAAGAGGTAAAACAGTCTTAGGTAGTTGGAGTATCCTAACTACAATGAAGACCCTTGGATTTTGGATTGGGTGGAAATTAGTACTGGGATGTTTGCTATTAATCAGGATTAGAGCATGGGCATAGCCATTCGGATTTTAGGAGATCTTTGAGTTGTTTTTTGAATTGGTGGAGTGAGGTCTCGTGTCTTAGGTTGTTTGGGAGGGCATTCCAGGATTTTCCAGTGGAATTAGCATAGAGTGCTTCACCTCCTGAATTGTTAGATTTAATAGTTTGAATTTGTAAGCTTTTGGATGATCTAAGGGATGTAAGCTTAAAGTAGGGGGTGAATATTTTGGTCATTGAGGGGGTTTTGTCAGGATGGTGGATTGTTTTGAATGCCTCAATGAGTTGATTGAGTTTGAGAATGTTAGGTAGTTCTAACCAATCTAATGTTCTGAGATTGTTACAGTGATGTGTACGATAGGGCATTCCTGTTATAAATCTAGCTATGTGGTTATAGGTTGTAGATAGTTTGTTGAGTTCTCTTTTATTAAGGAAGGAGAATATCGGGGAGGCATAGAGGAGTGTGGAAAGGAGGTGGGTCCGCAATGGTTAATTTAGTGTGTGGGGTTAGGAAGTTCTTAATTCTATACATG
>NC_056746.1:752520014-752602514 GCF_019279795.1 Protopterus annectens | reverse complement strand
GCGTGCACACACACACACACACACACACACACGCACACACACGCACACACACGCACACACACACAAACACACACAAACACACACACACACACACACACACACACACACATACACACTCACATAGAAAAAGGAAAAATAACTCATCTAAACCACTTTACACATACACAAAAGACTTGTTTACTAGTTACATTTTTTATTTAATTTTCGATGTTGCAGAACTTTGATGATCTGGTCTTCGATCATGTTAGATTTGATGCTGTGCAACTTCGATGATTTGAATGAAGTAGATCCACATTGACACATACATATATATGTACAGGAACACATTGACACACTGATGATGACTTTCAGCATGAAATGGATTCTAGTAAATGATCAGAAGGGGAATGTAGGGCATTCCCCATGTTATTGTCAGCAAGGGAGGGTTAATGGTGACAGTGAAGAAGAAAATGTAAAGAGTGAAGCAACATTCCAACTTCTACAGTCCCTTAAGATACCAGGCTCACAATGCATCATGCAACTTACAAGGTTACATAATACGTATGCAAGCTACTACGCAATATAGCCTCTGCAACATTATAAATTCATTTTTAACACAAGGCACTCCCTGCTTGTGAGAGGCAAGACCCACACCCTCAAACTGAATTATTCTACTGTAAGCCCACTGTATTTCTAAGACAGAATAATCATTCACAGGCAACATAAAGCATGTTTCCTCATTCCCTAGGATGCGGCAGGATTGGGTCAATAATAAATCAGACAAACAAAACAGCATCTTGTCTAGTTGTATCTCAGTTCAGACAAATGATGAGAAATGTAGTAATCACATTGTTAAGCCCATTCAATTGTTGTGAGCTTGGCTGGTTCATGCAATTAGCTAGAAGCTGGATCCAGCAAATATCTTCTCCTTTCTGGATTACCTATAAGCAGCATCTAGCGAGAACAAATTAATTTCTATGAAGAATGTTACTGCACTAACTAAACAGTTCAATTGTGGCAAGACTGCAGGAATTGATGAGGCCCAGTAATAAATGATTAAGGTGCCAAACATTGCTGTGTTGCCATAATTAATGCACCTTCTCAATGATGTGCTCTCTGGAGCATTTCTCCCCGGGCCTCAGCTGAAAACAGGCTCTGTGGAACCTAGTCGGACATTCCCGGTCAACAAATGTTAAATAAATAAATAAATAAATGTGCAGAATGCGGGAATAATACCTCTGAATTGGCAAGCAAGGACAGTGGTGCCCCTTTGCGGAATAGGTGACAAGACAGTGTATTTCACTTACAGATATACCATGCTTCTCTGTCTTCCTAAGGAAAGATAATGCCAGGGTGCTGAAAATGTGACTTTGTCTATTACTCAGACCTCAGATTCATGAAGAACAGTGCAAATTCTATTCTAGCCACTGAACAGTAAATCATCTCTTTATTTTTACAAGATATTTAAAGGTTGTGCAAGTTTACCAGTACTGTCAATATGTGCTTTGCAGCTCTAAGGAAAACATATGATCACTTACTCTGTAGTTTCTCAATGGGGTGCTGGAACATGTGATACTTGAAATATCTTGCATTGTAGGTTCATGGTTTATTTATTTATTTGCCTTTGTTGAAAGGGAAAGTCTGACTGGGCAGACCCCGTTTTCAGAGGAGGCCTGGGAAGAAAAGCTCCACCACAGTACATTTATATTAACAAGTGATCTTCAGACAGTTTGAAGAAAAAACAGTTACATTTCTCATGAAACAAACATAATTATGAGACAGGTATAGACAGTAAAGTATTTACATCAACAATTATAAGTCTATACAGTTCTGGTTGTAAAATCTTGCAGAAGCAAATGTATTGTTACTGGAGAAGCATTATTGTAAAGAAGCTAAGTGTTCTTTCATTTCAGTAAAAAAAGGTTTACAAGAAGTTCAATATATGTAATGACGTTAGTTATAAAATTATGTAGGAAGGGAGATTTTAATATTGCATAGGATTGTAAAGAGTTCAAGAGATATATTGCAGTAAGTTATAAAATTATGTAGGAAGGGGTAGAAGATATTAGTATTTCATAGGAGGACAGTGGTAATAGCATATGACTGAGAGAACATGGTATAGGATTATTTCTGTTTATGCTGCCTGTTCTAAATTGATGTATCTAGAAGGTTTATAACTTAAGTATACAGGAGATGCATGAGAGGTGGGTGGTGGTAGTTAGAAAAAGAGGAAGATGAGAAGTGTTGTTTAGGGGGGGTGAAAGGAGATGTATTAATTCAAGTGTAAGAGGGAAACATGTAAAGGGTGTAATGACTGAAGTAGAGGAGGTTAAAAGTTTGCGATAAGTAATAAGACATTTGTGCTTTTACTAGTGGTCTCAACCTTGTGATGAACATGAGCATGACTAAGATTGGGTAAGGCACTGTTTGCATTGGATTTTATAGCTTGGTAGTTTGTTAATCATTTTTGCTTCTGTAGGGATGATGTTCCAGAGTTTGGAGATGCAACAGGAGTTAAGTGAGTTCCTCAATGAATTATTTGCCTTAGGAGCGCTTAGTAGAAATTTATCACCAGAATGGAGGTTGCTTGCGGGGGGTGTACAAAATAATATGTTTTTTAATGTAGGACATGCTTCTGAAATATATATCAGTCTGTATGCCATCACTAGCTGAGAGCATATTATGTAGTTGTTAAACTCTAGTAAGTTTCACTGCTTGGTAGTTGTGAGCTCAGTGTGCAGTGCTGGTAGCAAATTTAGCTACTTTGTTGTAAGATGAGGGTAGTTTGGATTTTAGCATAGAGCTTAAGTTTGTTACGCTAAGTGAAATATATAAGAAGGTTGGAAGCAAATAGGATGACCCTATGTTTTTTTCTTGCTGAGTCTGTAAGGTAGTGTTTTGCTCTGTAAAGGAAGCTAAGCTTCTAATGGGTCTTTTTAATTGTTTGAAGAATTTGTTGATCAAATTTAAGATTTTCATCTTCTACAATGACCAATAATTTAGTCTGTGGTACTACATCAGTTTTACTATTATTTGCTTAAGTAACCAAGAAAGATTGTTTTTGATGGAGATAATGTTTTGGGGTGAAGAGCATCAGTTTTGCTTTATTTGGATTAAGGAGTAGGTTTGAATATTTCAGACAGGCTTTGATTGAAGAGAAAGAATTGTGGGTGATTTCTTGTAGTCTGGATATTGTGTGGGCTGTACATGTTAAAGTCAAATCATCTGCAATATTTTACTATATTTGCTTGGTGTATAGCAGTGTGAAGCTTGTTTATAAAAAGCATTGAAAAGAAGGGGTCCTAGCACAGAGTCCTGATGAACAGCTATGGAAACTGGAATGGAGTTCATGTTTACATTTGACTGCTTGTTGCATTGCGGATAGATAACTAAGGAACCATTTAAGGGTGAACAGTGAGAGAGCTATAGAGGAGAACTCAGTAAGTAAATGTGGTTGTGAGTCAGTGTCAAATGATTTGGATAAGTCTAGGAAAACAGTTGACACTAGGTTACCGTTACTGTGATCCTGATTTAAAGTGTTGGTGAAGTGAAGGAGGATGGTGGTTTAGGAAATCAGTTATGTAATCAGAAATGAAGACATGAGTCACAGACCAAGTTCCCTAATCTTACTATACAAGACATTGTATTGATCACAAATCAGGCCCCTCTACCTATTTTATTTTCCATTGTTCTGTCTTTTTTATATTGCACTGTTTCCTATTTACTTCAGTGAGCTGTGTTACTTTAACTTTCTACTGAAGAAGGTTATGAAGGGTTTATGAACAGAATGAATGGCACTATACTTTACATGTTATGCAACATTGCTTCTCTATTGCTACTTTATTTTTATGTATTTCAGTATTAGTTTTTTTTAGTTTTACTTGGTTTAATTTTGATAGAGATAGAATAAGGTCTATTTTGCTTGTGATTAGAGGTAAGGATGTGCCATTTAAGCGTGATACTGATGCAAAATGCAGTATATTGCCAGAAACTACATTTGTATCATTGAATGTATCATTGAAAACAGCATGGGATACATAGGAAGGGGTTAAAAGTGAAGGTAGGGATGGAGAGGATGTAGATTGTTAAAACACTTCGGTAAGATTAGATAGACCTATTTCCTCCATCTGCCATCAGCTAATAATGTAATATAATTTGCTTAATAATTTATACAAGTTTCAATGCACTCTGGACAAATTCTGGATGATTATAGCATTAATTGTCAATAATGTTTGTTATCAGACCTTCACTCTCTCACCCAGAAGGTATTCAATATAGTTGAACAATGGTTCACTCAGCCTTGCTTTCTTTTGAACCCAAAGAAAGCCAAACTCCTCCTCTTCACTCCTACTCAAAAGTCCTCTACTCTTCATTTCTCTGTGACATTAACCAATGGTACTATAATATCTCCAGACTCTAACAGCAAACTTCTAGGTGTCACCATCGACAATAATCTGAACTTCGACATCCATATCAACAATACTATAAAGACTGTCAACAGAAAAATTGGCACTCTCTATAGGATTAAACCTTTCCTTTCTCCTACTGCCAAAACTACTATAGCTCACACTCATTTGATCTCTACACTCCTTTATGCTTCTCCAATTTTTACTAATCTATCCAAGACTAACTTCAGCAAATTGGAATTGTCCTATAATAACATTGCAGGATTTGCAGCAGGAAACCCATTTAAAACCCACCATTGTATAAATCTAAATCAGCTAGGATGGTTAGAACTACAAGACCTGATTAAATTTCACCAACTAACCATTGCCCATAACATTCTTTACAAACCTTCTAATACTCCTAGTTTATCTAGCCTTATCACCCCCTATAAAAATCTGAAGTCCTTACGTTCATCACACGAACTTCTTGCACACACCTCTAAATCTAATAACAGGGCTGGGATTCTCTCTTCTCTAATACTGTAGGTAAATCCTGGAATCTTCTCCCTAATGACGTCTCCTCACTCACTTCCTTATCACTCTTCAAAAACAGACTTAAACTTTACCTCAAATCATACTGGCTATGCCCCTGTACCAAACCGGACTAGTCATCTATCTCTTTAAACTTGACCTTGCCTATCCTGTGCTTACTATCCACTGTTACATCTTCCTTCGTATTATATTTTTCTCATGTCTCCCTTTTTTACACTATTTTGCTTCTCTTTACATACCTTTTTTTTTTTTCAAGTAAATTCTTAGTACCATCACTACACAACTAACTTCCTTTCTCTACTATTGACTTTACCTGTATGATGTCCCTGTACCTTCAATTTGCACTGTTTATGACTCTTGCCCTCTTTGCACACCTTGTGCTAACCACTATACTTTACTACACATGTTACTGTTCTTTAATTATTTTTATTATATTTGCTATTTTTTATTACAAAATTTGCTTTTTGTTGTTTGTACTTGTATATGTGTTTTATCATGTCTTGGAGCTTTTCTCCCCGGGCCTCTACTGAAAATGGACATATATCCAGTTAGACTAGCCCGGTCAACAAATGTAAAATAAATAAAATAAAAATAAATAAATCAGGAATAAACACGTCAGTGGGATATATTCTTACTGGACTTGCTGAAATGTCTAAGAGTAAGATGAAGCACTGGCCAAATAAAAATGCTAGTGATAGTTGTATTTGTATGACTGAATATGATATTTACGAAGCTTTTGAAATATATTAGAATAGGAAGAATTAACCATATGGACATGTAAACAGAAGAACAATATGGTACAGTAATTGCAACAAAAAATTAGCTATGACATGTAAATGTAAGTTTTATGTATTTCTCCATGAAAACTGACTATACTAAAAGTATATTTGATTATATTTCTTCGAGTAATGTGGAATGCAGAGTAGTTGTAAAATATTGACTGCTTTCAAACTTTAGGTAGAATACAAGTCATAAAATAAATATATATGGCTATAAGTAGTGAAAAATGTTCAACATTATTGAATCTGTGTAAATTATCTCTTAGTAAGTATAGGTTGAGTTAATAATAAAAATATTTGATTTTTCCAAGAGTTAATTTATAGTAAACTGTCTCAGTGGGTTTAAATGAGAAGAATGAATGCTGATTATATTTAGTAGGAGCAGTAGGAGGAAGATTAGACAATGATTTTAAACATGCTATGAAATTTGTTCAGGGACATATAAAATAAATGAAAGATTGGTTGCCCTTGCTGCAAAAGGGACTTTTTTGTTTAATCCAGAAATGCATGCTGTGTATATGGTATCTGAGTATGACTGTAAGTATAAAGAGGATTTGAAATGTATATAAATCCTGAGGTAACAAATAGTCATGCTGCCTATGTTTTTACTTGATTGGCACAAAGCCATATGCTGGATGTACACAAAATTTGAAAAATAGAAATGATGAGAAACCCCTTTTGTTCCCTTTTGGTTAGCCTGAGAGGTGGAAAAGATTATATCTTGATCAAAACAGGGGGATAATATAGACTGGTAATGCAACCAAGAGTAAACTAGATGATGGGGTATATACTGTTTTTAAAACTGTAAATAGATTGCAGTAGGTGTGAGCTGCACAATGTCCAAGTGTAAACTAGATGACGTGGTATATACTGTTTTTAAAACTAAATAGATTGCAGTAGGTGTGAGCTGCACAATGTCCAAGTGTAAACTAGATGACGGGGTATATACTGTTTTTAAAACTAAATAGATTGCAGTAGGTGTGAGCTGCACAATGTCCAAGTGTAAACTAGATGACGGGGTATATACTGTTTTTAAAACTAAATAGATTGCAGTAGGTGTGAGCTGCACAATGTTTATACAAGTTATGTCGATCATACTTTATTTGACTAAGCAGGATGGCTGGATGTGGTGTTTAAGAACTGTTAATAATGAAATAAATGTAAATACCCCACTTATCTCCTGCTGGCTACTCTGAGAGATAGATGAGCTGATGTCCCAGATGAAGCAGAGGCATAAAGCAGACTGGTGAAGTGAGTATACATGAAAGTGGTTTGAAGTGTGGAGCCTGTAATGAACTGCATGATTCTGATGTTCTATATTATAGGTTCATAGGTTCATACTAGGCTATCTGCCCGAGGGCATTTACAAGCCTAGCCCATAGTTTTGTGGCTTACGCCACCCCTTTAGTATGGGGAACTATACCCAATATTTTGCTGTGCCTCTGTTGAGCAGTGACACTGAGGTAATCCCTGGGGTATATCTGCGATCTCCCATCCATTGGTCAAGATTTCTCTTGAACAAGGCCAGCGAGGTGCTCTGCCTCACATATACCGGGATTTTATTCCACAGCATAGGGAGTCTTTGGGTGATGAATCTATCCCTCCAGCACGTCCTATTAATAGCCGTGTCGAGGTTTAAGTCTCCCGCCCTTGTGGCTCTGACGGATCTAGATTTTTTGAGGTGAAGCATATTCATCAAATCTGGGTTTGACATGGCCTTGTATGTTAGGCAAAGGTCACCTCTGAGCAAGCGGTAAGCGACTGAATAGAGCTGGAGTTCTTTCAGTCGGGCAGCATAGGACAGATGTTTGAGACCCTTTATCCTTTTGGTGAGGAACTTTTGTGGCCTCTCCAGCTGCTGCAAGTGTCGGGTCAGATACATTCCGAATGGGGCATTGTACTCCATTGGCCTGATGAGTGATGAGTATAGGGAGACTATGACCTCCCTTGATCTAGATGAGAATCCCTTCATGATAAGGTGGGCAATGTAGAAGGTCTTCCTAACTACTTTAGCTACATGGGTGTCGAATGACAGACTACTATCAACCTGGGTCCCCAGGTCCCTGATAACTTCTTCTGTACTCAGTGGATTGCCACCTATTTGGTAGCTAGGGGTAACCTTGTTTTTCCCGAAGGGTATGACTATGCATTTTTTGGCATTTAACTTTAGGCCATGGCTCTGGCACCAGTTATCCGTTTCTGTGAGACCCTTCTGAAGGATATCTGTGTCAGATGTGTTTTCTACTATGGCCCAGTTTGCAGTCATCTGCAAACTTTGTCAGCCATAACCCTCCTGTGTTTGCTTGTACTTGGAAAAGTAGATGCCAAACAAGAGTGGGCCCAGGACTGAGCCCTGTGGTACACCACTTGTGACAGGCTTTGAGTCTGACATGGCGCCAGCAACTCTGACCCTGTGGGTTCTGTCACTCAGCCAGTTTGCAACCCATCTTGTGATGTATGGGTTAACATTTAAGCTGATGAGTTTTTCAATGATACCCGAGTGGGGTATTGTATCAAAGGCCTTCGCCAGATCGAGGTAGGCTGTATGGACTGCCTTTCCCTCATCAATGGCTTTGGTGACTGTTTCAAAAAGTCAACCAAGTTTAGAAGGCATGATCTGCCTTTGACAAAGCCAAACTGGGATGGATCCAAAGTCTGCAAATTCCCTATGTCTTTATTTATGAGGTCCATTATGATCCTCTCCATGGCTTTGCAGATAAGGCTTGTCAAGCTAATGGGCCGGTAATTTCCAGGGTCGGTGGAGGCACCGCCTTTGTGAAGTGGGACCACAGTTGCAGTGCGCCACTCCCTGGGTACGTATCCAGAGGTAAGACTATGATTAAACAGCTGTCCTAGCTGTGGGTTTAATTCCTCGTTGAATTAGTGGAGCACACAGCCGGGGACACCATCAGGTCCCATGGATGCTGTGTTTTTTGCTTTGGAGAGAGCAGTTCTCACTTGGGCGTTGGAGATGTTTGGGGGGCTGCAATCGCTTGGTATAGATATCTCTCCTTTTGGGAGGGAGTGGGGGGAGAAGCTTGCACTGAACCTGTCAGCCAGTACGCTGGCAATGTCTGTAGGATCAGTAATCTTCACATCATTTTGAACTAGTTCTGAGCATATCTGGGAGTTTCCTCCCAGGTTTCTAACATAGCTAAAGAAGGCCTTATGATTGTCTTTTGAGTCTTTAGCTATTTTTCTCTCAAAATTTGCTTTGGATGATTTTATGAGAGCTCTTAGCTTTTTACTTATAGTGATCAAGGGTGTCTTACCTTTTAAGGATTTTGCTCTATCTTGTAGTAGCTTCCTCCTTTTGTTGTAGAGTTTGTTTATGGCTGGGGTCCACCAGAGTGGACGCTTGCCTTTGGTACAAAGAGTCTTTGTTTTGCTTGGGATTGCCTTATCCATGCAGTCCTGCAGGTGCTGGTAGAAGGCATTTGTAAGTGATTCAGCGGCTTGAGTACTGTTTTCCGTCGGCTGCGGCTCGTTAAAGGAGACCACACCAGTCTTTAGAAGTGTGAAGTCGCCTTTCGAGAAGTTCTTTACTGTGGTCTTTTTATTTCAGGTGGGGGTGGGATGAGGACCTCCAGCGAGATTAGTTTGTGATCTGATCTCACCAGTGAGGGGTATACTTCCGGTGTTGAACATTGTGCTCCCATGTTCGTGATGATGAGATCAAGTATGTTTTCTCCTCTTGTGGGGATGGTGACTAGTTGTTCCATGGCATTTGAGTTTATGAATTCCAGGAACTTTTGGGCTAGGGTGTTTGGGCTTGAGTAGTGTTCCCAGTTTATATTAGGGTAATTGAAGTCACCTAGTATGATGGTGTTTGGTGATACATTTATCCCCTCTAGTGTTTTCAGGAAGGCCATTATAAGATGGTTCTCACTGGACTGAGAAATATACCCTCACAGATAAAATGATAACTGGGTAATGGAATTTGTAGAGCAGCTTAAGGAGAATGGTATAGGTTCATACTAGGCTAACTGCCCTTGTGGGCCATTTTAAGCCTAGCCAATTACGTCATGTGAGAATCAAACCCTGTACTTTGTGTATTTAAGTTAAACACCTTAACCATTATGCCAACCTCCCACTAGAAAGTTCATCTCTGGTGACAAGTACAATTTCTTCTGTCTGCATTGCTGTACTCTTATTTATAAACTTATTAATGACATTTACTCCAATGACTGAGGAAATACTTCCAGATCTTAAAAAAAGCCTTTGAAATAGTAACCACATTTTACTTAAATGTTTAAATTTTGGTTTCTCTGGTGAAGTTAATATTTGGCTTAAAGACTGCCTTTCCAATAGATCATTTACAGTTTGTGGTACTGCTGAAATCTCATGAGCAGGATACACCTACAGAAGAGTACCACCAGGTCTAGGTCCACTATTATATTCCCTAATTATTAATGATCTTTCATGTGGCTGTCTTCAAACTGTCTACTCTCTGCAAATGATCTAATACTATATTATGGAGAAAGATGCTCTACTGACATTTCCACTGTCCTTCAAAACCACTTTTGCTTGGTTTGCAACAGGTTATCTTCCAAGAAACACGCAGTCAGTACAACCAGAGCTGAAGTTATGCTCTTTGGAACACAACATAAACTCAAAGATACTAACAACTTACTTGCCACTTCTTTTCGGGATACAAAATTAATTAAGCTAAAACAAAGGTAATAGGAATAAATTATGTACCCACACATGAACTGGTTCAGGAATATTCATATTTATGGAGACATGATAAAAATTAAGTATTTAGGAGTATGGATTAAAAATAATTTTAGTGTGGCAGCTAAGGATGTGTGGGAAGAGACTAAACAAAAGATAATACAAAAAATGAGAAAATGGAAGCTTTGTTATATGGATATGGATAGTAAGATACAAGCAGTTAAAAGTTTTTAGTCCCTTTAGTCTTATAAATGGGTCAGGCATATTTTTACCAACCATAGGAGAAGTTGTGGATAGCAATTAATAAAGAGCTAAAGAACTTTATATGGGAGGAGAAAATGACAAGAGTCAAGCGAGATAAGATGATTCTTCCAGTAGAATGGGGTGGATTGGGATTGCCAAGTTTGAAGGGGTATTTCAGAGTTAGACAGTTAAGACTCCTATATATAGCACAAACAGAAAGGTATAATTCAAAGTGGAAAGGGGTGATGATGAAACAGGGAGGAAGCTCAAGAAACAAGGAGAAACTGGGATTTAGGATTTAGGCCTTTAAGGAGAATAACAATTATCATACAGAATATTATATCCATAAAGTAGCAGAAAGTATTCCAAGAACTAAACGAACATGGGAATGGAGAAAGGTGATTCTGCCAATAGGAATGATTCCAATTAGGGATACAGACAATAGGCAAGAGTGGGATGGAATTTATTGGAGAAAAATGGCAAAGGAACCAAGATATTGGGAGCAAATAACTGGAGATGGAAAGATGATAGAATGACAAAATGACAATAATTTAATTAGACTGCAGGTCACAGATTGCCTTCCCTATCAGAGATTGATATCAAAGTATAGGCAAAGAGAAAGAAATAGGGGGTCCTAAATGAAAGGCCAGCACTGGTAGAGTTTTTAACAGAATCTAGAACAGAAGCTGCCATTAAAAAAGGAATAATTAGTAGAGCATATAAAAATATTGCATGATAACTATAAGAATCAATCAGAGGAAGTTAGAAAGGATTGGGAAGAGAGATTGGATAAGCAATTCAAAAAGAAACAATGAGAGGATATATGCATGTCTTCCAAAGGTACACCAAAATCTAGAAGATTTAGGATTTTTGCCTGGAAATGTTTACATAGATATTTTTGGGGTCTATATTATAACATCAAAGTCTTAAAACTTCAAATGTTATAATATCAACCCCTATTCAGTGAACACTTGAAATATCGAAGCTGCAGAACACTGAATATTTTCCTAGGGAAAGTATTCGGTGGGCAGTTTCTGCTGCTTCCCTATTTCCTTGACTGTGGTGTTAAGGTGACGGACCGGGTTAAGGTAAGTGTACGAACGGACCAAGGTAAGGTGAGTGTGTGTGATAGTTATGGACCTTAGGAATAGAGAGCGGGTAAGGTGAGTGTGCGATAGTTAGGGACCTTAGGGTTAGGAAGCAGGTAAGGTGAGTGTGCGTTAGTTGGGGACCTTAGGGTTAGGGTTGGGTTAAGGTAAGTGGATAGCTAGTAGTGTATGTACAGTTTAGTGTAGGGTTCTGTGAATTGTGTATGTGTGGATTATGTATTTTGGTGTGCTTGTGCTGTGTGTGTGTATTCTCGGAACTGTTCTGAGCATTCGAGTATATCACATTTCGAGATTCCAAGGTCGAGCTTATGGTGTTTGACATTCTGGAATTTCGATAATGTGATAAAGACCCATATTTTTGTACCCCAAGTAGACTACAGAGAATTTTTCCACAGGCAGACAGCAAATTTTAGAGGAGTGAAGGGGAAGAAAGAGGTAATTAGGAATATATTTTTTGGAAGTGTGGTGAATTGGCAGAATTTAAGGATTCCCTGTGGGATGCACTGTCGGAGATGCTAGGTGAGCAGATTGGTCTGACTAAAGAGATGGCTCTACAAAGTACTGTTAAGGAATAAAACCAAAGTCCAACCAATAATGCAGAAAAAAGCTGTCCAAATACCAGTAAAACGACCAATAGTCCATCAGTAATCCACTTTATTGAAAAACGAACACAGGGGCAACTACCATAAGCGCTTTCGTCTTAGGCACAAGACTTCATCAGATACTTCATCATTATTTTACTAGTCTTTTATACAAACACCAATTAATTAACATTCACAATTAACTATTTAAAGCAACATCACCAAAAATATTAAAATGTCATTATAAAACAATATTTTATACTATATTGAAATTTAAAACCTCAAAAATTATATATATGTATGCATATAGCCACCTACTAAAAATATTACCTAAATATTCTTAAATATTCCTGAATATTAGATCTAAAAAACATTAAATCAAAATTGATAAAAACATTTTTGTATATATATGTATATGCATTTGCATTATGTTGCAAATACTTAATCAAATGTGCAACTATGCAAACTTACGGAACATGTAGTGTAATTTTTGTACCAAAACTGGTTTAACAGAAATATATTCGTTTAATCCAGGTGGTGCATTAGACCTTAACCTAAGTTGCCATACCAGTTCTTTGTTTAGTAACATATTTTTGTAGACACCACCCCCAATGTAATTTCTAATAACATCAATAATTCCAAATTTATATCCACTGAAAGTACTGCAGTAAATTGAATGTTTATATAACACACTAGAATCTTTCTTATTTTTAACATCGTAACAGTGTTCATAAATTCTGTCCTTAAATGCCATTTCAGTTTTACCCACATAGTATGCAGGGCATTCATTACATACAGCCAAATATACTAACATCTTAATTAAATTAAACTTTTTTTCATAAACATGGGATGGTTACTGGAAAAATGTAAATAACTATTACACCAAGTAGGCTGGGAATTCTTGAGTAAACCTACTCATGAGGTATGGGAGAAAGGGCTTAGTTTTCTGACTATTGATGTCACTGATTTGTTTACCACCATACCTACAACTGAGGGGCAAAAATATTTTAGTGAGAGTGCATATAAATTTTCCACTTTGTCGCAGGACAACATTAAACTTGTCTTAGAACTAATGGAAGTAGTGTTGGACAATAATTATATACACTTTCAAGGAGAATTTTATCAACAAATAAGTGGTGTGGCAATGGGGGCAAATTGTGCCTCCGTTTACGCAAATTTAGTTATGTTAGAGTGGGAAAACAGATTTGTTTTTCCTAGTAGGTATTTGGGGAACATCCGCCTTTATGTCAGATTTCTGGATGATATTTTTATTTTATGGAAAGGTGAAGAAGATAGTGTTAAAGATTTTGTTGAGTATATTAATCATAGCACCCCCTTCTTTAGATTTACATATACATGGGACAAAAAGGTTATCAACTATTTGGACATAACTATTTTACAAACAGATACTGGTTTTAAGTCTAAAATTTATAGAAAGCAGCCTACTTGGTGTAATAGTTATTTACATTTTTCCAGTAACCATCCCATGTTTATGAAAAAAAAAGTTTAATTAAAGGGCAAGGAGTCTGTATTGCTCGTATGACATCGGAGTTTGTAGATTTAGAGCAGGAGTTTAGAAAATGAAAATTGATGTTTATAGAGAGGGGATACGCAGAAGATTTTATTGACACAGTATTGGGGGAGGTTTATAAAGGTTGAGGTTACAAATATACATCACTTTTAGGTAGGCCTTTGAATGACAAATCCAATATGATCAATAGTAACAACAACAGGGTGATGGAAAACACTAATAAATATCATAGGGCCTGTGTAATTGAACACAATGATTTCTCTGAAACTTTTATGAAAATATTGAGGGACAATTGGAGTTTGCTAAAAACACACAGGGAATTGTTTGAATCTGTTGGGCCAACACCTTCATTTTCTTTTAGGACAGGGTTCAGTCTTAAAAAATCTTTTGAGGTAAATATGCCCCGGAATAAATATGATGGTAAGGGCACAGTTCCCTGTGGTGGTTGCAAACAGTGTTCCAATATTTTGAAAGAAGGTAGTATTAAATTAGAAAATGGCATGGGTAGTGTTGTTAGATTCTGCAGAGGTAACTGCTGTACAAAGATGTTAGTATATTTGGCTGTATGTAATGAATGCCCTGCATACTATGTTGGTAAAACTGAAAGGGCATTCAAGGACAGAATTTATGAACACTGTTATGATGTTAAAAATAAGAAAGATTCTAGTGTGTTATATAAACATTCTATTTACTGCAGTACTTTCAGTGGATATAAATTTGGAATTACTGATGTTATTAGAAATTACATTGGAGGTGGTGACTACAAAAATATGTTACTAAACAAAGAACTGGTATGGCAACTTGGTTAAGGTCTAATGCACCACCTGGATTAAATGAATATATTTCTGTTAAACCAGTTTTGGTACAAAAAGCTTCTATAGTATAATTACACTACATGTTCCATAAGATTGCATAGTTGCACATTTGATTAAGTATTTGCAACATAATACAAATACATATACATATATATACAAAAATGTTTTTATCAATTTTGATTTAATGTTTTTTAGATCTAATATTCAGGAATATTTAAGAATATTTAGGTAATATTTTTAGTAGATGGCTATATACATACATATATATAATTTTTGAGGTTTTAAATTTCAATATAGTATAAAATATTGTTTTATAATGACATTTTAATATTTTTGGTGATGTTGCTTTAAATAGTTAATTGTGAATGTTAATTAATTGGTGTTTGTATAAAAGACTAGTAAAATAATGATGGAGTATCTGATGAAGTCTTGTGCCTAAGACGAAAGCGCTTACGGTAGTTGCTCCTGTGTTCGTTTTTCAATAAAGTGGATTACTGATGGACTATTGGTCGTTTTACTGGTATTTGGACAGCTTTTTTCTGCATAAAGAGATGGCTCTACTGAGCTATGATACAGAATCAGAATTGCCTAGATATAGTAAGTAAGGCCTTGATGTGTCTAATAATGGTAGCTGCCAAAAAAGCAATTCCTAGAAAATGGAAATCAAAATGTAAACCAACTATACTAGAAGCAGTGAATATAGTGACAGAGATAAAACAACTGGACTTGAGATCTTTAGAAAAGAGTAGGAGCAAACTATCCGGGAAAAAATGGGAATTGTGAGAACAATACATACAAGGGAGGAATGAAGTTTAAAAGGAGGCAGGACGTAAATGAGATATGTAATGTTTGAGTTAGAAAGATTGGGTAGATTATAAGTGTTGTATAATGTTTGCAACTGGGAGTTTGTCAGTATCGTCTGTGATGTAAAATGCTTGCAACTAAGATTGTGTCGGTGTGGTTTGTTTTCATTTATATAAATGTATGATTGCCTATGTAGTAAGTGATGGTTAGCTAAAGATGTTTTTTGTTTAAAAAAAGGTAATTTTTGTTATTTGTTTATTTTACATTTGTTAACCGGGGGTGTCTGACTGAGCCAAAAAGGTCCTTTTTCAGCAGATGCCTGGGGAGAAAAGCTCCACACAGAAAAATTACAGATACATTTAGATATTTAGACATGATCAGTATACACACAAATTACAATAGACATGTTTTTACAATGGTATGCAGCACATCAATAGTTACAGTGGAGAGAACAAACAAGAAAATATTAATTTAAAAATAAAGGTAATTAATAGATTTGTGGTGTACAGCTGAAATTTGGAACATAGACAGAATATATACATAGTACACAGGTACAGTACATACATTGTACATTGGCCAGTGTTTGTGAGTAAGAGTGAAAACTATTATTAAATACTCTAGGTTTAGTATGTGTACCTTATCTGCCTTCACTAGCCTGGGAAGCAGTCATGACACTGCCAACTTTGCTTGAGATGTTGCCTAATGAGGTTTTTACAAGGAGGATTTGGACATTGTGTTTTGTATGCTAGTGGAGAGAGAGTTCTATTTTTTAGCCACTGAGCTACTATAAAGTGTGTCTCCAAAGCTTTTGTAGCTGTTTATGACTTCTAGTACTACTTTGCTTGATGATCTAAGAGGCCTTTTGGCTGAGTGATCTTGTACTAGGTTTTTTAGGGCAGGACACTTATTGGGGAGGTAATAGATAGAATGACAGAGGCAGAGCTGATTGTAGGTACGGAGGTTTGGCAGTTCAAGCCAGTGGAGCTGTCTCAAAGCAGTAAAGTGATGAGTTCTACATGAAAAATTTACAGCAAAGCAGGCAATTCTATTATAGTATGCTTCAGGCTTCCATTTTGCTTAGTTCAGTTTTGTTGAGATTAGTCAGAATGGGAGATGCATAGAGTAGGATGGATAGAAGTTGGGAGCGAGCAGTGGCTGATCTTGTGTTGTTGGTAAGAAATGGTTTGATATGGTAGAGTGATCCAAGTTTGGCATGTACTTTTTTAATAGTTAAGTTGAGATGACTATCAAATTTTAGGTGGGACTCTGGTTATTCCCAATAGCTTAGCCTGTGCCACTGGAGCAATTGGAGTAGCATTTGTGGAGTAGATAGTGAATTGATTATCAGTGTTTTTGTTAGAACTGGTTATAATCATAAGCTGAGTTTTCTTTGGATTGAGGATAAATTGGGCTTTGGTAAGGTAGTTTTCAATGTCAGAGAATGCTAGTTGAGTTGTTTTCAGGAGGGTGGGAATGTTTTGTGCAGCATAGATTAAGGTAGTATCATCTGCATACTGAATGATAGATGCAAGTTAATCAATCGCTCTAACTCTGAATCTAAAGTCCCTTCCATCTGGAAACAATGCTACGATGTACCTATACACAAAGAAGGTAACTCCTCTGATATCTCCAACTTTAGACCTATCACTATCCTCTCCCCTCTGTCTAAAGTACTAGAAAAATGTATTCATAAACAAGTTATGCAGTATCTAATACAGGAAAATCTCCTTACACCCACTCAACACAACTTCAGACCCAAACATAGCACCATTACAGCTCTATTATTTTTCCTCAACATTGTCTCTATAGCCATGGATGACCATAACCTTATTTCTTGCCTATTCTTGGACCTCTCAAAAGTTTTCATCATTGTCTCACACTCTCTTCTGCTGCACAAACCACATAACCTCAACTTCTCCTCTGATACTGTTGCATGGTTCTCCAGCTACCTCACTGATAGATCTCAATCATTGAGGTGGCACTCTGCACTCTCCTCTCCCTGTAAAATAGGTGCACCTCAAGGGTCTATTCTAGGGCCTTTACTTTTAAATACCTTTGCTATTCAGCTCTATACTGCCTGTCCTCAGTAATCTTTAGTGCAATATGCAGATGACTCTACAGTCATCACCACAACCAACTCTCCCTCTAAGCTCTTCTCAGCTGCTCAGGCATCTTTTAACTTAGTTGAAACATGGCTCTCCAACAACCAGATCATCCTTAACCCTAAAAAAACAAAGCTATTTCTCTTCCTACCTAAAATTTTCAACAATATTAAACCCTTCTTCTCCATACAGTCCCTTAATAACACTCCCATTCAGGTAGAATCCATCACTAAGCTCTTAGGAGTAACCATCGATGATCAGCTTAAATTTGACTTGCATGTTAATAACTGCATTAAAAAGACTCATTCAAAACTAGGGCTCCTTTACCGTAACAAGAAATTCCTTAGCTCTGAAGCCAAAATTACTCTCTCTCTCTCTCTCTTACCTACCTTCTACCCAGTCTAATGTACAATTCTCAAATTCTCACAAATCTTAACTCAACTCCTGACCAAACTCGAATCTACCTACAACAAGGTAGCTAGATTTGCTGCCCAACAAACCTACAAATCCCATCACTCTCTCTCTCTCTCTCTCTCTCTCTCTTTCTAAAACACCTAAACTAGCTTGAATTACCCCACCAGCTTCTTCTTTCTCAGCTCCAGATCATCCATTCTATCCTATACCAGCCTTCCTACTGCCCAGCACCATCCCCTCTCATCTCCCATTATTCTCCCTCCAGATCTCTCCAAAGTTCTAACCAAGTCCTACTACAAATCTACAAACCCAAGTCTAAATTTGGATGCAACATGTACAGCTATCACCCCACTATTGCCTGGAATAGGCTCCCACTAGAAATCAGGACCTTTACACATCCTAAACAATTTTAAGACAGCCACCAAAGAGCACCTTAAAAGTCACTGGTCCTGCCACTGCACTCTCCCTCCTTAAACATCCCCTACTTCTCATACCGTAATCTACTTTCTGCCCTTAACACACTCTTCCCACTAGCTCTCCGTAATCTTCCTTGACTATTTTTTCTACTGTCTTCTAAAATCTATGAACCAAATAGCCTCAGAGAAACATTCTATTGTAATTGTCTTGCCTTCATGCAACTACATTATGATAAAACTGGGTTTTTGTAATCACTTACCTCAAAAACTATATTCATCTTAAGGACCTATTTATTTTTATACATCTTGAAATAATTATGCTATACTCCTGATTATTGACACTGTATAACATTGTATTGCTACTTAATGCCTTAATAATCATTGCAATAATGCTGTTTAATGCTAATTTATAAAGAAAATTGTATAATATGTTGGAGCTTTTCTCTCTGGGCCTCCACTGATAAAGGGCTTTTCAGCTCAGTCGGACAATCCCAGTCAACAAATGTAAAATAAATAATAAATAATTTATGTAATGTTGCTTAGGTTATATGATATATACCAATATATGCGGAGTATAATGTTTATGTTAATATAGTTTGATTACTTTTATATGAATGTAAATTTGCCTGTGTCACAAGTGATAATTCAGTAAAGGTGTTTGAAAAAAAAACACTTACTTGCCACTGACCATATACACAACAAATTGTCAACAACTACTCATCAAAGGCACTTAGGCATCACCCTTGGACACACCACATTTTACACTTTGACTCGTGTTGGTAATATACACTTTCTAACATTCTTAAAAAGGAAGCTAGGGGAAATAAATCAATAAATGCATTGTTGCCCCAACTGGAATATTGGGACACCTTACTTGCTTTACACTCACCTAAAAAATAAATTGCAGTAAAATCACAGAAAACAAGATTCTTTGCTTTATTTCTTTGGCCATCTCCTGTGAATATCATTTTACTGATCTAAAAACAGTAAATTGGCTAACTGTTCTTGTAAGGGCAACTCTCCTGCTAAACATACTTATCTTTAAACTCTTAAACAGTTATTACTGCACACTCTGAATAACTTTCCTCCATCCCAATTCATTTCAGCTTTCTATGTGCAATACTCAGAAACAATATTACCATTCAATTTTGCCTTAAAAAAGGGCATTTACAAAAATCCCCCTTTCAACATGGAATAATGTGACAGGACTAAATTTGTCAAATTAGCAAAATGATGACATTTTAAAAAAAAAGCCTGAAAACCCATCTAATAACAGAAAGTAAAGGTACACATTTTAGGGAAAAAGGATCACCATCCTGTTAGCTTGAACAGTTTTGTAACTGCTATCCTTCTTGACTAAAGAGTTTCTTCCCCAGTGCTGACACACTCTTTCTTCTCTGCCTCTCTTAATTCCCCTCTTTGACATTTATGCTTCCCAATTATTTCATAGGTTCATAGGTTCATAGGTTCATAGGTTTATACTAGGCTATCTGCCCTAAGGCATTTATAAGCCTAGCCCAAATTATTGTGGCTTACGCCACCCCTTATATGAAAAAATACTGTGCCCATTAGTTTGTTGTGCCTCTGTCCAGCAGTGACCCAGAGATGATTCCCGGGGTAAACCTACGATCTCCCATCCACAGGTCTAGATTTCTCTTGAACAGAGTCAGCGAGGTGCTCTGCCTCACATGGACCGGGATTTTATTCCACAGCATAGGGAGTCTCTGAGTGATAAATCTATCCCTCCAGCACGTCCTATTTATATCCGTGCTAAGGTTTAAGTCGCTTGCTCTAGTGGTTTTGGTGGATTTGGATTTTTTGAGGTGGAGCATGTCCATTAATTCCGGGTTGGACATGGCCTTGTATGTCAGGCACATGTCACCTCTGAGCAGACGGTATGCGACTGAATAGAGCTGGAGTTTCTTCAATCTGGCAGCATATGACAGATTTTGGAGTCCCTTTATCCTTTTGGTGAGGAACTTTTGGGGCCTCTCCAATTGCTGCAGATGTCGGGTGAGATACATCCCGAATGGGGCATTGTACTCGATCATTCGTCTGATAAGTGAAGAGTACAGGGGAACAATGACCTCACTAGATCTGGATGTGAATCCCTTCATGATCAGGTGGGCAATGTAGAAGGTCTTTCTAACCACTTTAGCAATGTGAGTGTCAAAAGAAAGGCCACTGTCAACCTGGGTCCCCAGGTCCCTGATAACCTCTTCTGTGCCTAGTGGATTGCCACCTATATGGTAGCTTGGGGTTACCTTGTTTTTCCCGAAGGGTATAACTATACATTTTTGGCGTTTAACTTCAGGCCATGGCTCTGGCACCAGCTATCTGTTTCCGTGAGTCCCTTCTGAAGGATATCAGTGTCCGATGCACTTTCCACTATGGCCCAGTTTGCAGTCATCTGCAAACTTTGTCAGCCAAAGTCCTCCCATGTTGGCCTGTACTTCTGAGAAGTAGATGCCAAACAATAGGGGCCAAGGACCGAGCCCTGTGGGACACCACTTGTGACCGGCTTGGAGTCTGACACAGCGCCAGCAACTCTAACCCTGTGGGTTCTGTCCTTAAGCCAGTTTGCAACCCATCTTGTGACATATGGGTTTACATTTAAGCTGGTAAGTTTTTCTACAATACCCGAGTGGGGTATTGTGTCGAAAGCCTTTGCAAGGTCAAGGTAGGCTGTATGGACTGCCTTTCCCTCATCAATGGCCTTGGTGACTATTTCAAGAAGTCGACCAAGCTCAAAAGGCATGATCTTCCCTTGACAAAGCCAAACTGGGTCGGGTCCAATGTCTGCAAGTCCCCTATATCTTTGTTTATGAGCTCCATTATGATCCTCTCCATAGCTTTGCAGACTAGACTTGTTAAGCTTATGGGGCGGTAATTACCAGGGTCCGTGAGGCGCCACCTTTGTGGAGTGGGACCACAGTTGCCGTCGCCACTCCTTGGGCACGTATCCTGTGGTAAGGCTGAGATTAAACAGCTGCCTTATGTGCGGGTTTAATTCCTCATTTAGCTCGTGTAGCACACAGCCGGGGACACCATCCGGTCCCATTGATGCTGTGTTTTTAGCTTTAGAGAGAGCAGCTTTCACCTGCGCATTTGAGATGTCCGGGAGGCTACACTCGGCTGGGATAGTTATCTCTCCTTTAGGGGAGAGGGGTGAAGTTTGCACTGAACCTGTCTGCCAGTATGTTGGCAATGTCTGTGGGTTCAGTGATTTTTGTATCATTTTGGACTAATTCTGAGCATATCTGTGAGTTTCCACCCAGGTTCCTAACATAGCTGAAAAAGGCCTTATGATTGTCCTTTGAATCCATGGCAATTTTTCTCTCAAAATTGGCCTTAGTTGATTTTATGAGTGCTCGTAATTTTTACTAATAATGATCAGGGGTGACTTCCTTTTATGGATTTTGTTCTATCATGTAATAGCTTTCTCCTCTTATTGTAAAGTTTGTTAATGGCTGGGGTCCACCAGACTGGACGTTTGCCCTTTGTGGAAAGAGTCTTGGTTTTATTTGGGATTGCCTGATCCATGCAGTCCTGGAGGTGTTCATAGAAGGCATTTGTAAGGGCTTCCTTAGCTTGGGTTGTGGTTTCCTCTGACTCAGGGGCCTTGAAGGATACCACACCAGTCTTGAGTAGTGTGAAGTTTGCTTTAGAGAAGTTCTTCACTATGGTCTTTTTGTTTGGGGTGGGCGGGATGTGGATTTCCAGTGAGATTAGTTTATGATCAGATCTCACCAATGAGGGATATACTTCCGTGTGGAGCATTTTGTCCCCATGTTTGTGACAATGAGATCTAGTATATTTTCTCCTCTCGTGGGAACAGTGACTAGCTGTTCCATGGCATTTGAATTTATGAACTCCAGGAACCGTTGGGCTAGAAAGTTAGGGCTTGAGTAATGTTCCCAGTCTATATTCGGGTAGTTGAAGTCACCCAATATGATGGTGTTTGGAGATACATTTATACCCTCCAGTGTCTTCAGGAAGGCTGTGTGGGGTTCCTGAGTTTGAGAGGGTGGCCTGTAGCATGCTACAATTTGTAGAGCAGTTTTGCCTATTGTTAGTTGCACCTGGATGGTTTCGAAGCTTCATGCGTTGCCACCAACCTGGAGGTGTGAGTATCCTTTATGAATATGGATACACCCTCCTTTTGTGGAGTGGTCCGGGTTTTGGGGCCGGAACGCATGATATGAGGTAAAACCTAATAGTGCCGGGGTGCTCTCAGGAGCCTTGAACCAGGTTTCAGTTACAGCACAGACATCGATGTTCTCCATACTGAGAAGGGCCTCGAGTGCGTGCATTTTGAGATTTAGACTTCTGGCATTGAGCAGCATTACCCTCAATTTCTTCCCATTTTTGTTTTCTAGGGTGGTAGGTTTAGAATTTGAGCCTTGCCTAAAAAGGCACTATGGGGTGGCAAGAGCCTTAGCCAATATCCGGAATCCCAGGGTGACAGGTGCAAGCCGTCCCTTGAAGCAGCGTGGCTTGTCAAGCATGTCATCCCAGGCAGACAGACACTGGATCCCCTTTGAATGACACCAGACATTAAGCCAATTGTTAAAGCTGATCATCTTGTCTCTATATTGTGGCATCATTCTTGGTGAAGGAAGGATACTGCTCAGGGTTAGGGTCATACCTGCCTGGGCTACATAATCAGAGAGCTCCTCTATGTCTCTTTTCATGCAGTCCAGGGAGGTGCGTCTCAGGTCGTTCACACCAGCATGGACAATGACTGTGTCATATTTGTACTTGCTGTGGAGTGACCCAGTGCTTGTGTTATGTGGCGGATTCTAGCGCCCGATAGGCAGCTTACTGTGACCCTCTCCTTGTTCAGCCTGGTGAGTGGGACGTCAGTGTGTCTGACTATGGAGTCACCTATGACAAGTATGTTTGGTGTTGTATTTGGCCTTAAGGGCTGTGACTGCTTTGCACACTGCTTTTGTGGTTTATGTGTTGCTTTTGGGGTGTCTTGAGGTAGCAGTTGTTTGGGTGTCTGCTTTGGAGGCCTCTGCTGTTTAGGTAAATTTTTACTCAGAGCCTCCGAGTATGTCTTTGTGTGTTTATGTGTTTGATTCAGTGGAGTGGTAGCATTATGTGAGGCTGGTTTTGTGGTGTGTGTAGTTGCCTTCTCCTCCTGTCTGGTCTTGCCAGTCCTGAGTTGAGAGAGCTCAGCCTCCAGTTTGGCTAAATAGCTGCATCTCTCGCAAGTATTTGTGTTATGTGGGAGGAGGAGAGGGTTGTCTGTGTACATGAGGCAGTTATAACATTGCCTCAAGATTCCCAGATTCACCAGCTGGACCGGAGAGGAGATTGACAACTGACCTTTGGACATGCTAGAATAATATTGGGAAATCCTTAATTGAAAACAAGGGCCAGTGGGGAGTGAGGGTGTAGTGCTTTTAATTTTTAGTGCTGACTTATATAATTGCTTTAGTGAGCAAGTGCCAGGTAACTTGAGTGCAATGTGATACAAGTAACTAAATGCAAAACGACAAACAGTAACTTTCTTTCAAGTGAAACAAGGAAATAAGTACAGTAAGCAATGCAGATATCACTAGTGATCCACAGAAGCGCTGAGAAGTTGCGTATTAGGTGAATTAGCTTCCAGGGAAATAACAAGCAAACAAACAACAAGTATATAAACAAAGCTAGATTCAGTAGGCCTGGATCTAGTCTATGATAGAGCAAACAAGGTGAACCAATTTCAGTAAGATACAGTTCAAATATTCAGGCACTATAAACCTTTAACCAGAAAATTCCCAGCTCAGAAGGGCAGAGTCCAGCCTCTTCTCCCACAAGAGTGCAGTCCACGAACCTTCTTAATGTAAAATAACTGGCCTGAAGCCCAAGTGCCTAAACCAGAACTAATACACTTGGACACTGGGCTCTCAATCAGCAGTTCCCAACTTAGAAGGATGAAAGCTACCTGTCCTGCCACCACAGTGCTTGCCACAAACCTTCCTAATGTAAAACAACTGGTCTGAAGCCCAAGTGCTTAATCCAAAAGACTTGAATGATAGCTACACTTTAATCAAGTTACAACCAAGCAGTAATAAATACCATTGAATACTTTAGAGAATGTCTGGATTAGTGCTCAAGTTACACAAACAAAGCTAGATCCAGCAGGCCCGAATCCAGTCTATGCCACAGCAAACAAGGCGCACCAACTTCAGTAAGAAACAGTTCAGATATGCATGCACTATAAGCCTTTAACCAGAAATTCCCAGCTCAGAAGGGCAGAGTCCAGCCTCTCCTCCCACAAGAGTGCAGACCACGAACCCTCTTAATGTAAAATAACTGGCTTGAAAGCCCAAGTGCTTAAACCAGAATTAATACACTTTTAGAATAACAGACACTGAGCCCTCAATCAGCAGTTCTCAACCTAGAAGGATGTAAGCTACCTGTTCTGCCACAACAGTGCAGACCACAAACCTCTCAGTGCAAAACAACTAACTGGTCCGAAGCCCAAGTGTTTAAACCAAAAGGCTTAGAATGAGTTACACCAAGCAGTAATAAATACAATTGAGTATTTTAAGATGATGCAAAAGTAAAAAGAAGTAGGTAAAAACACAAGTACAGTAAAAGCAGATGAAATTTTTTTTTTTTTTTTTTTTTTTTTTTTTTTCTGAACAAGTGCTGAGATCAAAGAAACAGATTTGAGTGCTGAAACTAGAAAACTGGCTAGTTACAAGAAAAAAAAAACAAGCTAGAAGGCTTCCCTCAAACACAGAAGGGCTTGGGGGCTCAGAAGCCTACAAATAGTCTGTACCACTTAACAAGAAAGGCAGGAAATAAGCTTAATTTTTTTTTTTTTCTATTTCCCAGATGCTCTCTTTGTACACAGTAGGAGTGCCTGAAATCAGAATATGATCTCACTGCACTCAGTTGAGTGAGCAAATGAGATGGGCCCAGAGGCAGGCTGAGGGGCGGGCAGTTTCAATGCCACTAAGATTAACACCAAAACAAAAACAGGGCGGGTGGGTGGGAATAACTGAAGAGCAGAATAACCAGTTAAAAATTCCTTCAACACTCCTTCATACACAGTTTAAATCAATTTAAATTTATACATGTTTTCCTCCCTTGTCAAAAGGCTTTACTTAACTGTCTCAATCTGCATGGCTGCTTATCTCATCTGTAAGGCTAATGTAATAAGAACACATCACTGCTGCAAATATCTGAATGTATTCAGTTCTCTGTATGATAACATTGTTACTTTGTACTGTTTCTGCCCAATAGATTTTTTGTTAATTTGTGTTTAATAAAAGGGCATAGACGATTGCAATTTTCCTTACTGTATTGCATGGTGATCCAGGTCATGGCAGAAAAGGGCCTTCAGATCAGTTCACTTACCTGTGTAACCAATCTTAAGTCATTCAAAAAGAATTAACTGGAAATGAATACAAGTGAGAAGTGATTTTCTTTGGGGGGGGGGGGATAGTATAGGTGAATTTTCAACACAAACTTTTCATAAGACAGTTTAATAGACACAGTTGCCCTGTTTGCTGATTAAGGGTTTGGGGAAGAGGTGGGAAAGTACTGTGTTCATAAAAAAAAATAAGTGTGGTGAATAGTTATACCTTCACAACAAGACTATATGGGAAGACTACAGGTGATGATAATGATGTGTTATGGTACAATGGAAAATGGGCGCATAAGGAAAATGTATAATGTTTATAGAATTGTGATGGTTAATGAGGTTTATGTGGGCAAGTGGCTTATCCAGCTTCACCCTAGGTAAATTATATGATAAACTGAAGGAAAGCAGTATGATTGTATAGTCATATGATGTCCTAAGCATTAAGAAGAGTTTACATAAATACTCAGGAAATGTAAAATCATATAACTCTTCCCTCATTAGACCAATCATTGAGTATAATGCCCCATTTGGCATGTACCTCACTAGATACCTGCATCAGCTGGAGAGGCCACAGAAGTACCTCATGAAGAGGATCCAAGATATTAAACAATGTCCTACACAGACAGACTCAAAAAACTCCAGCTATTCTCTGTCTCATATCTCCTACTTAGAGGCGATCTCTGCTTGACTTACAAAGCCATGTCTGACCCAACTCTATTAGAAATGCTACATCTAAAGAAATCCCAATCCCTCTGCACCACACACTCCAGAGACCTCAACCTCATTACCACAATCAACAGAACATGCTGGAGGGGCAGGTCCCTCACTCAGAGACTGCCCATGCTCTGGAATAGACTTTCCATACATTTCAAACAGAGCACCTCACTGTACCTCTTCAAGAGAAATCTTGATGAGTGGATGGATAATAGAAAGTTCACCCCAGGGATCACTCCAGTGGCTCTACTTGATAGTGGCACTGGGAACTAACGCCGAGTGGCATGATGCCAGGGCACTTCTATGGGCTAGGCTTGTAAAGGCTCCAGGGCCTTTAGCCTAGTACACCTATGAACCTATGAGCCTAAGAGAATAAAAGAATAACAGTGTGGTAACAAGATGAAAGCTCTTACACTAAAAGTTGTGATAATGTCTATGAAGAAGGTGAAGCACTGTCATCTGTGTTAGCATGTCTAGCAGGAGATTTGTGTGTGTTCTCAGATTAACTTGAATTGTATGCCAGCATGTCTAATTGTGCAAATGTAAATAAGTTTTTAAAACGTTGAGTATCTCCCTGCTTACACAAAATGTTTAAAAATTCAGTGTTTTGATACATTTCTAATTACACCTGTATATGAGGAAAATTCTAAAATACAAACTGTCTGTAGAGAATCATCTGAACAGTAGGTCATGTCATTAGAATGTTCCTGGTTGCTAGGTGATTATTTGAACAGCTGATTGACAGGAAAAATAACTTTTTTTAACAGCTGACTGTTATTATATAAAATAAGACAGTTGAGACTGTTAACCTGAACTATATAAATGAGACTGCTGAAGTCAGTTGCTGGGTAGTTTGTGAAGAGCAGCAGTTAGTTGAGAATTATATTCAGTTACAGTGATGTGCAGAAGATACCCCGAAAAAGGATTCACCAAAATGTGTAAGCCTGTCTTTGCCTTGCTGCTATGTTTTAGATTATATCAGGAACAGTATTCTCTAGTTAGATTAGGAAAGTTTAGTTATTTAGATAGTGTTTTTCTAAAATGATGGACTTCTATCCTACAGTTTAATTTTATATTTCTGGTGACTGGATTCTGGTGTTTATTGAAAGTTATTGATTTACATTTTACTTACTAGAAATATTTTTTTCATTACTTTACATTGTGGCTGGACACTCACTGTGCTCTTTAGAGATTAGAGAGTGTGTATACCTGTTTGATACTCCCCAGGTCACCTCTAATGCCTGAGTGCTTCTGGTCATTGCTATCATTTATTTTGATATTTATGTTTTAATAATTGATCACACTTTGAAGGGCATGTAGACCTGTCTGACTGGTGGCAGCATTTATCATTTGTATTGGGGAGGGGACACAGCTGGAAATCTTAGTCAGGCTTCCGATACGTATTTGAGTATGTGTGTGAGATTTAAATTTATTTTGAGTGTGAGTGAGTCAGAGGTCTTAAACTGAACACATGGCTCTGAAGTGTATGTAAGAGATTGCATTTCGGGTGGACAAAGGTATATAGTCCAGTCCCAGGAAAATAGAGTGTGTTCCTGTTGTGCTCTTAATTTTATTTATTTATTTTTTTATTTTATATTTGTTGACCAGGTTTGCCCGACTGGGCTACAAATGCCCTTTTTCAGCAGAGGCCCAAGGAGAAAAGCTCCAACAGAAAATAGAAATTTTACATATTAAATACATATAGAAATACATTCATCAGTACCACAGATTACTGCATTACAGTGACATACATTACATTCATCAGTACCACACATTATTGCATTACAGTGTCATACATTAAACTGTGGCAAGTGAAATACATAGAAATACATTCATCAGAGGGATACATTCATAATTACATATTATATACATAATAGTGCAATAGTTGCATAGCTGGAATATTTTACTAGTTATATTTGCACAGTGATGTACCAAGAGGAGAAGATAAAGTAGTATGTTTGTTTATTGAAGGGAAGGAAGAGAGAAGAGAAGTAGAAGGTTATAGGGGAGTGTTTACGGGGGATAATTACATTGGCAAGTCCATGTTTCATGAAGGTATTTTTTGTAGTGGTTTTGAATTGATTGTGATGTTTAAGGGATCTTATATCTAGTGGTAGGCTGTTCCAGGCCTTGGAAGGGTTAAATCTATAGACTAGGTGACCCATTTTGGTCCTTGGTTTGTAGCTTTTTAGCAGGCCTTGTTCAGAACTGCAGAGTAATCTAGTGGGTAGGTAATGAGAGATTAGAGATGAGATAGTTGGACAGAAAGAGTGTTTGTAGAGAATGGAATGAATAATCTGAAACTGATTATACCAAAGCAGGTTAGGTAATTCTAGCCAATTTAGTTATTTTAGTGAGAGACAGTGATGGGATCTGTAAGAATTTTGGGAAGCAAATCTGGCAATCCTGTTATAGGTTGTTTCTAACTTGTTTAGTGGTCCAGTGTTGAGGCTGGTGAGAATTTGGGAGCTATAAAGTAAAGTGGGTAAGAGGTAGGCATTTGAAAGGGTTAGTTTTGCTATTTTGGTAAGATATTTTTTGTTTCTATAGAGGAGACCTAGCTTGAGATGTGTTTTTTGGATACAATTACTGACGTGTAAATCAAAGGTTAGTCTATCATCAATAGTAACACCTAAGAGTTTTGTACTGGTGTCCACCTGTATTTGAGTATTATTTTGTGACAGTATGGAGAAGGAAGACTTTATGTGGTTAAGGTTTTTAGGGAAAAAGAGTAGTAATTTGGTTTTCTTTGGATTAAGGATAAGTTAGTTTTCAGATAGCCAGTTTTCTACAGAGTTAAAAAAGGATTGTGTGTCTGATTTTAGTTGAGTTGGTGATTCAGCAATAGTGATAAGTGTAGAATCATCTGCGTAATGTATCAGTGAGGATCCAGGACAGGAAGACTAGAGAAGGTTGGTAAAGATGTTAAAAAGAAGGGGCCCAAGGATGGAGCCTTGTGGAACACCCGTTTTAACAGGAAGAAGAGAAGGGAAATTGTGGAATTTTACTCTTGTGTGCTCTGTGCTCTGGTGTCTTCTGTGATTCTCCTATATTGGAGTCAGTGGTGAGGGTTGAGGCTCCTTAATTACAGACCCAGGTTTTAAGTGGGGGTCGTCACATTATTGTTGGTAGTCTAGTGGGATATTAGGCAGAAGTCACAATGTCTATACGAAATTGGACAGAATTAAATCTCTTTATAATGTAGACATTTTGTATTCTTAAACATGTTCATTTCTGATTATTAGCAACATGTTTATTAAAAAACTATGAATGCATACATCACCAGTAAAATTGCAACTCTATAATTAAAAGAAACAGGAAAAAATGTGCTTAAAATATAATGTAAATCGAATAAGAATGCATACTTATTGTTCTACATTCAAAGGATCTATCACACAGTCATTGTTATAACTGTTTTAAGTAATGCTTGTGATAAATAATAATGTATCATATTAATTCATCAAAATAAGTTTTTATAAGCATCAATTAACATAGATTTACCATGCTGGGAGCTTCCTATTTGAAGTTCTTAGTAAGCTGTTACTAAGTGTTCCCCATTTTGTCCATTTGTTCTATAGTATGACAGGTAGTGTTCCATATTTTAGAGATGGAAGATTGAAAGCTATGAGAAGGTAGTCTAAATGTTCTGAAAAATAATAGATATAAAAAAGAGAGTTTTGCAGCAATGCACTGTAACAAAATGGATACAAAACAATATGGTGTAGTTGAAATTCAAGACTTGTGCAGTAGGGTGAATTTTATTATAAGATGAAGCTGTACCCCGCTTCCAATTAACCTTATACAATCTGTATTAGAAAACAAGATTTTCTGAAAAAGTAAATGGAAAGTCAAGTGTATAAAAGAATGTAAGTGCTATTGAACAGAAATATGAAAATGAGTGATATGAAACACTTCTAGTAGACATCACTAAAGTGCAAAAAAAGGCTATTATACCATGACCCCCCATTAATATTCCAAAACGTGCATGCTGATTGGCCAGCGTGCACGTTGTAAGTTGATTTATACTAATGGAAAAAGGTCCAGTCGCCAGGACTTTTTCCATTAGTATAAGTCTCTTTGAAAACACTGTCTCGCTATGTTAAAAGAGTTTAACATAGTGACACAGGTTTAAAAAAAGCAACGGAGATCTCCATTACTTTTTTTAAAGCTGTCTCGCTATGTTAAACTCCTTTAACGTAGCGACACAGTGTGTAAAAAGCAACTGAGATCTTGCTTTCTCCGTTTCTTTTTTTTTTAAACATGGTTTAAAAAAAAGCAACGGAAAAAGCAAGATCTCCATTGCTTTTTATTGTTTCGCTATGTTAAATGGGTTTAACATAGTGAGACAGCTTTAAAATAAGCAATGGACATCTCCGTTGCTTATTTTAAAGCTGTCTTACTATGTTAAACCCATTTAACATAGTGAAACAGTAAAAAAGCAACGGAGATCTTGCTTTCTCCGTTGCTTTTGGCCACAGCTCTGTGCATGTGCAGTACATCAGAACTGCCACGGATACCAGACAGCTGCGGAAGGGCAGCAAAGAGGCATTATACAATGCCATTATTTAAGAAAAGTAATTATTTCTTTTCTTAAATAATGTCATAGTATAATAGCAATAACCCACTTCTGGGTGTGGGTAATGCGGGATTTACCCATGGTTGTCTTTGTTTGGTCCCTCGGGCTTCACCCTTGGGACCAAACCACGCCAACCGTGGGTAAATCCCGCATTACCCACACCCAGGCGTGGGTTATTGCTATAATAATATTAGGTCTACAAATGCATAAACTACTGAGATAAGAGTGCAAGTCACATACCTGGCAATAAAATTCTGAGAATTATTAAGCAAAATTTAAATTAGATGTGTAAAGCATATAAGATAATTCTAAAGCATTGAAGTTCAGAGTACTCAAAAGATAACTGTGTCTACAAATTAACCTATGTTGGCTGTTGAGAAGAACCACAGAGTCAAAAGCTTCTGATATGTAACTGTGAAAATAAGGGATGGGATTCAGAAACAGTTTTCACTTCATGGAAGGCAATTTTATACAACTAGTAATCACTTCCTAGAATTTATAAACTTGAATGCCCTGGATCAACTGGTCAACACCCCCACCAGAGATGACAACATATTGGACCTGGTCATCACCAACATGGGCAACCGGTGTTCCACACTGGAGGTCAACCCCTTGCTGGTTAGATCAGACCATAGACTAATCACTTTGGATATCCACATTCCGCCCCCACCCCCAATCAAGGAAACCACCGTGAAAAACTTTTCAAAACCAAACTTCACGTTACTTAAGACCGAGGTGGAAAGCTTCACAACCCCCATGCTAAAGGAAAACAGTCCAAGCTGCTGAATCCCTTACAAAGGCACTCTATGAACATCTGCAAGCATGCATGGATCATGCTCTTCCAAGCAAAACCAAGACTCACTCCTCCAAGAAAAGGAAAGCAGTCTGGTGGACCCCTGCCATAAACAAGCTATACAATAGAAGGAGGAAACTAGTACAGAAAAGAGTAAAATCCCAAGAAGGAAAGACATCCCTGATCAGTATCAGCAAGAAACTATGATCCCTCATAAAATCATCCAAGGATAGCATTCGAAAGAAAAATTGTCAAGGACTCCAAAGATAATCACAAAGGGTTCTTTAGCTATGCCAAGAACCTAAGTGGCAATGCTCAGATCTGCTCAGAGTTAGTGCAGAATGGCACAAAATACACTGAACCGACTGATATTGCCAACATTCTGGCAGACAGGTTTACTGCAAACTTCACCCCCCCCCCTCACCCCCTAAAGGGCCCATACCCATACCAGAAGAATGTAGAGCCCTGGCAATCACTGACACACAGGTTAAAAGAGCCCTATCTAAAGTCAAAAACACAGCTTCAATGGGACCAGATGGTGTCCCAGGCTGTGTCTTACACGAGCTCCAAAATGAACTAACCCCTCACCTAAACACACTGTTCAAACTCTGCCTCTCTACAGGCTACATACCCATAGAGTGGTGCACAGCAACAGTTATTCCACTCCACAAAGGTGGAGCCACAACGGACCCCGAGAACTATCGCCCTATAAGCCTGACTAGCCTGGTCTGCAAGGCTATGGAGCACATCATCATGGAACTCATTAACAGAGACATTGGGAACCTCCAAACATTGGACCCTACCCAGTTTGGCTTTGTTAAGGGCAGATCATGCCTCCTAAACCTGGTGGACTTCTTTGAGACAGTTACCAAGGCTTTAGACGAGGGAAAGGAGGTCCATACAGCCTACCTAGACCTCACAAAGGCTTTCAACACCATTCCCCATTCTGGTATTATAGACAAGCTCACCAGCCTGAACATAAACCCCTACATCATGAGATGGGTTGCCAATTGGCTCATGGATAGAACCCACACGGTGAGAGTTGCAGGCTTTAGGTCCGACACTAAACCAGTTACAAGTGGTGTCCCCCAGGGCTCAGTCCTGGGACCCCTACTGTTCGGTATATACTTCTCAGAGGTACAGGCAAGCACAGGAGGACTATGGCTGATCAAGTTCACAGATGACTGCAAACTGGGGTCCATAACTGACTCTCCAGCAGATACAGACATCCTCCAGAAGAGTCTCACTGAGACGGGTACCTGGTATCAAAATCATGGCCTCAAGCTAAATGCCAAAAAGTGCATAGTCATCCCCTTTGGAAAAAACAAGGTATCCGCGAACTACCATATATATGGTTGTCCCATAAATACAGAAAATGTAATAAGGGATCTGGGGACCCAAGTAGATAGTAATCTCGCCTTTGATAATCATATTGCCAAGGTGGTTAGAAAATCTTTCTATGTGGCCCAACAAATCACAAAAGGGTTCGTATCTAGAACAAAAGAGGTTATTGTGCCCCTCTACTCATCACTTATCAGACCCATCATAGAGTACAACACCCTATTTGGGATGTACCTTACAAGACTCCTGCAACAGCTGGAAAGACCACAGAAGTACCTCACCAAGAGGATTACTAGCCTCAAACAGATGCCCTATGCAGCCTGACTGAAGAATCTCCAGCTGTACTCGGTTGCATACCACTTACTCAGAGGTGATCTCTGCCTGACATACAAGGCTATGTCCAACCCAGAATTGATGGACATGCTTCACCTAAAAAAAAAATAAATCTCCAAGAGCCACATGGTCTACGGATCTAAACCTCACCACAATGATAAATAGGATGTACTGGAGGGATAAATTCCTGTCCCAGAGACTCCCCATGCTTTGGAACAGGATTCCAGTCTACATTAGGCAGAGTCCCTCACTAACACTCTTCAAGAGAAACCTTGACGAGTGGATGAGAAACAGAAAATTTACCCTGGGGATCACTGCAGTGGCTCTGCTGGACAGAGGCACAGGGAACTAATGGCTCTGCTGGACAGAGGCACAGGGAACTAATCTAAGGGGGCGGCAAAAGCCAACACATTCTGGCTAGGCTTATAGATGCCCTCGGGCAGATAACCTAGTGCTTACCTATGAACCTATGAACCTATGGGAGCAAATCAGAGACCCACTGAATGCAAATGTGAAAACCTGGGAAATTCAGTGGCTTCCCTAATATGAAAATGATGGTATAATGACATGAGAGCAACCATGAATGCAAATGAAATTAAAAGAATGTGTGGCAGAATAGTTCAGAAATTAATAAATTTCATGGCAAGATATGCTAACACTAGAGCTGTTGACTGCAGCTAAAATATGAAGTTATGAAGGTTTGGGAGGGTGGCTTAATGGCTAAGGTGTTTACCTTACATACAGAAGGTGCAGAGTTTGAATCTCACAAGGGATAATTGGCTAGGCTTGAAATGGCTCACAAGGGCATTTAGCTTAGTACTAAACTATGAACTATGAACTATGAACTATGAGAGACAGACCATGAAAACATGTACAAGCTTGTCACTGCTGTAGTGAATCTATGTATGCAGAAGGCTGTTATCATCACTGGTAGTCATGATGTTGGGTGTTAAGAATAGGCGACCTGTAGAACAGCACCCTGATTGGAGAACAATTGTTTTCCAGCAGGCTGTTAATCTACAAGTAATGCCCGCTGAAGAGTGAGTCTGCCGCTTCACAGCAACATATCAATCTGCTGTAGAGGTCAGACTGAAAGTAACCTAATGTCCACCATTACTTTACGTTTGCTAAGAAGCTCTTTTGCTGTTTAGCAAGTGTAAAATATATATGTATATATATATATATATATATATATATATATATATATATATATATATAAATAGATATAAAGATATATAGATATATATATATATATATATATATATATATAAAATTAAAAAAGTGTGCGTGTTTGGGCTTATGTCTCTCTGTGTGTGTGTGTGTGTGTGTGTGTGTGTGTGTGTGTGTGTGTGTGTGTGTGTGTGTGTGTGTGTGTGTGTGTGTGTGTGTGTGTGTGTGAGTGTGTGTGTGTGTCTGTGTGTGTATGTGTGTGTGTGTTTGCGTGAATGTGAGTGAGAGCAAGATTGATCAAGCCATTATTTTATACTCGCTAAACAGTGCTTTTGCTGTTTAGTGAGTGTAAAAATTACATGACACAGAAAAAAGTGTGTGTGTTTATGTCTCTGTCTGTGTGTGTATATGTGTGTGTTTATGTTTTGGTCTTGATGCGAGTGTATGCGTGCTTGTGTGCACAAAAGCGGGGTGCATTTAAGTGAGAGACAGGGTGAAGAGTGAAAGCGAGAGAGCACTGGTAGCAGCAGTTGTTAAGAGGTTTGCTCTTAGCTCAAGATATCTGGATAAAGCCAAAAATAAAGGGGGACAAAAGCTCAAAATAGGAACATATTTTAAATATTGCTGTTATAAAATCACAAAGTTGCTTCAGTAATAGGATCTGTGTAAGCATGCATTTTCTGAAGCTCGTGTGTGTGTGTGTGTGTGTGTGTGTGTGTGTGTGTGTGTGTGTGTGTGTGTGTGTGAGAGAGAGAGAGAGTGAGATCATCTACCAGTGGCAACAGCAGTAAAGAGGTTTACATACCTCTCGATCTTTCAGCTCATGAAATGTGGATATGGCCTAAAATAAAGGGGGAACACAGGCTCAAAAATAGGAACAGATTTTAAATATTGTTCTTATACAACACTGCAAACAGACTAAAACAAACTAAAACATAAGACTTTATCAGATCAAGTGGATGAAAGCTCTTATGAGTGTACAATAAACTGTATTTAATGATATATTTCTCTTGTGGTGACCTTCCTTTGCCTACATAATTTTTTGTTTTATTGTTCTTATACAATTAGGAAGTATATTGTTTGTTTGTGTCTTTCGCCTTTTCCCGGTTAGGGGTCGCCACAGTGGAACTCCAGTCCGCTGATGATTGGCAGTTGATTTTTACATACCTGCTTGCCAGGCCTGACGCACAACCTTCAATGAAGGTATGCCCATTCACGCATGTCTCCACGCAGAAGATGCTCTAATTTGTATTAGCATGAATTTTCTGAAGGAAATAAAGACTGAAAGTCAAATGTATGTCATTATTTAGTGAATTCAAATCCCAATGACTGGCAACATACCACACATTTCAGGAGTAAGGGTCAAAAAATGAAGTTAATATCTGGATTTTTTTTTAATTTTATATTTTGGATGTAAAATGCTTATTCCAACACTATATTCATAAACTACAGCAACTTTGAAATAGTAGGCAGAGGAACTATTTTACATCCAAAATATATTCAAAAAAAAAAATAATGTAGTAACCAAAAAAAAAAAACAGAAGTTGTTTAGACAACCCATTCTCTAAGCACAATAATGCCTTCCAGAGTGTGTTACTGTGTAAATAATGCCCTTTCAGGGGTGTAGAGGTATCATAACACTTCTGGGTGTGTTATTTGCACAGTAACACCCACCCTTTTGGGCATTATTGCTTGCTCGTCATCCTTGGGGATAGCAAGTCATCATTCATACCTAACAAATCATGCTTATGGCATTCAAATTGTGGACTGCTAGTGTATGGACAGATGCTCCATACAAGATCTGGAGGAAATATATTGTTCTCATATGGGAAACATTTATTTATATTTATTTATTTAGATTTGTTTTCTGGGAAACTCTGACTTGACACAGCTTCTTTTTTAGCAGAGGCCCGAGAAGAAAAGCTCTACAAGCAAGCATGAATTTGGGTTACAGTATTGATCATGACATACAATAATAACAGAGCAAAAGATACATAGTAATAACAAACATTAAAACAGCAATAGTTACTAGTAGCCATTTGGAGAAAACAGAGTAAATAAAACTTATGGGATCAATCTGTAGAGGCAGTGATAGTAAATGTTAACACGCTCAGTAGCAGATAATTAAAGGAGTACTATATTGTTTGGGTATGAGTTTTTAGTTGTGATTGGGGCAGGGGCCCAGCCAGTGCAATTTTAGGTGAGACTTGGGTGCAGTCTTGACCTGACTGCCAGATGGTAGCATGGATATAGTGGGGGAGAGGTTGTTCCACAGTTTGGGTATGGCACATGAGAATAAGGCTTCACCTGCAGAGTTTTTGGGTTTGGTGCCCAGAAGAAGATTTTTGCCTGTGGAGCATAGGGATCTAGAGGAGCAGTAAGTTTGGAGAAGGTTCTGAAGTGATAGGATTTTATGAGGATGGTTTACTACTTTATGGGCAAAAGAGAGTTGATTCAGGTGAAGAAGTTGTGGGAGTTCCAGCCAATCTAGTTCTCTTTGTGAGTGGCAGTGCTGGCTATGGTAGGATGCAGCCATTGCAAATTTTGCTATTTTATTGTAGCAGGATTCAAGCCTGTTTAAGTCAGACTGTCTAAGCTTGGTTAGTATAGGAGAGGCGTAGAGTAAGGTGGATATTAGTTGGAAGCTGGCAAGAGAAGTTCTAGCTGCCTTGGTTAGGTATAAATTGTTTCTGTAAAGTGTGTGCTTTTTTTATAGCAAGAGATATGTGGACATCAAATTTGAGATTGTTGTCAATCTCCACACCAGGAAGCTTGGTGTGATCTGATGGGGAGATGATGGTATTATCTTTGGTGAAGATCTTGAAGTGGGTGGGAGTTTCATTGGATTTGGTGGGTTGGAAGATAAGAAGTCTGGTCTTGTTAGGATTGAGTAGAAGATGGTCATTGGATAGCCAGCTTTCTACTGATGAGAATGACTCCTGTGTGATCTTTTGAAGTTCTGGTAGCGTGGAGGCACAGCAGATGAGGGTGGAGTCATCTGCATTTTGTATGAGGGAATTGTGCTTTGTGGAGGTATGTAGATTGTTGGTGAACTGGAAAAAATAGTAGGGGACCAAGGATGGAACCTTGGAGGACTCCAAGAGTAATGATGAGACGAGGGAATAGACTATCTTTCCAAATACATGGAGTACCTATCCTTATTGACACCGAGGTGTGTAAGAGTTTGAGAATCCTAGTGAAAAGGACCTTTCAGTGTTCAGCAAGGGATACAGTATGTGTATGCCAGGCATCTGCCTTAAGGATATACTATAGTCTGTTTGTGTCATACTACAGCATGTGGAGAAGCATATGTGGTTTCTATATACCACAGTGGAGACTATCCACGCAGTGCCTACAACTCTCAATTTTGGCACATGTGTGATCTATATCAGTGGTTTGTGCTGCATGATTTTATCCAGGGATATCTTATTGTTGACACCAGATATACCCTGGAGCCATGGTTAATGATACCTATGCGACATCTCCACACTATAGTAGAGAATGGTTTCAGTAATGCCTTTCTATAGACCCATGTCATTGTCAAATGTCTGCTTTGCCTGCTGAAGCTGGCTTATGCTGTCTGGATGTATCTGGGGCTGATCTGCAGTATGACCCTGTCACATGCAGTAGAATATGTGCAACCTTTGTAGTGTTATACAACATCAGTATATTCAAGCAGTTACAGCAAAGCAGACATATTCAGGACAAGGAAGTGCCAGATTTAGCAGCAGATGAGATGCTGGATGAAGAGTCTGTGGAGAAGCTAGTTGCAGGGAAGGACTATGCCAGACAGATGTTGCTGCAGTATGCAGTGGCACTGGCTAAGAGGGAGCACCTGGTTCATAACTAAGGGCCAGAAAAAACATTGTACAGAGTATTAACAATAATGCATGCAGGCTGTGCTATAACATACTGGCTACAAAATGTATCAGACATAGGCTACCCATGTAAAAGAATACAGACAGCAAGGTACTGTCATCTAGTGGGGAGGGCCACAGTGGCAAGTGACATCAGAAAGAATTATGTGAGTAGTTTGTGTTTGAACAGTATTTTTTCTGTGGGTGATAGACATGCATGGGTAGTTTGAAAGACTGGGGTAAACTAGCCAAGGAAGGAATATTGTGTCCGCTGCTGTGCTAGTGTACAGTGATGGGTAGTGCAGATGTCTAAGTGAGACTGTATGCTGGGACCCAGCCCCTGCTGATGTTGCAGCACTGTGTTTTGATCTGGTGGACAGGTCCAGGGCATCTGCAGGAGATGTCAGGGAATTGTTATGGCTAGGCTTGTATAGGCCCTAGGGCTGATAGCCTAGTACCAACTTATGAACCTATGAACCTATGTATGTACAGGCCTTGCATGTCCCCATCCATAGGGCAACCTTCTTCTGGGATGGTCACGGGCATGATCCTCATCATGCTGAGAGGATAGAGTCCTCTCTGACTATGAATGTCAGCTTATGCCATTTCCTGTGAAAGCATTAACACCCATTTGCATACATCCATGTCTTAACATACCTCTGTAAGCACTGGATTGTGGAGTGGAGATGGTGGCACTTCTTCTGCCTCACTCTTCCATGGCAAACACCCCCAGAGGAGATGGAGCTGGACTGGTGATGGGAAGTGTTTCAGCCACAACATGAAGCTGCACAGGGACACTTGCTGTGTGTAAACTCTCTACCCCACATGCCCATGATGGTGCAGATGTGGCACATGCACTACCTGTTGTCACATACTGGCTCAGTTTACTAGCTCAGCAATCCCTGGTATCTGCTTGCCCCATATTCTGTCATTGTGCACAAATGCTGAGCAGTGGCTGTGGGCACACCTAGCTTGGCTGGTGGACAATACCCATGGTGTGTTCAGCCATTCAACAATTTCTTTGTCTTTTTCAATGGAGCTTTAGGAACCATTGAAGACTGTGTCTTGGGTTATGACATCCCTCCCTCCCTTTCTCACAGGGTGGAGCTGGTTGTATATTCCTGTCTTTGATTGTCATTCTGTGTTTATGGTATAGGTTGACATGTGGCCATCCCATTATATTCCCTGTGTCTAACAGCGAGAACATGAATCCTGATCATGTCAAGATTTGGCTGCCGCTATCATCAGAGTCGGGCAGTTCCCTAACATCAGCTAGCCATGTAACCATAGAGGAGATCACTGATAACACAGCACTTATGAAAGCAGTAAAATAAGTCAGCCAAACTAAGGAAGACTTCTCCAATAGCTACAGCTCTTTGAATAAACTGCTACTAATTAATATTGTGTTACAGCAAAATAATAGATGACATGCCTTATGGTGATGCCTCTGAACCACACCAAGATTTTCTTGCAAAACATATTTTTCTTGGTTGAAAGTTCTACTAAACCACACAGTAAGGTTGTATGGCAGATAAATGTCCATGTTAAGACATACCTACCTGGAGCATCACCAACACATTTGTGTGGTGGCCTGCTTATATCTGCACCAATATGTAGCATGTCGGAAGGGATTCTGGAACTGTCCAGCCCCAATGCAGAGATAATAGGAACTTTTTGTTAGTGTTAGTGGTACTTCAGTTGATGGACTATCTCCCTTTGCCCTCTGCTCTTGTGCCAGGTGGGTTGCTTGACCTTTGGCTGCACTGATTATGTCAGTAGCCTGTCATCTGATTTGATCAAAAATTCTGTTCACATCACTGACAGCACTTATGTTATTAATGATATCCCACCAGGCATAGTTATGGAAGGGCTGATCAGATTTGTCATGGCTGCTCATCTGCCAAACAAGGAGATGGATGGCCTCTAGCAAAATGTCATTCTCTGCATTTTTGTTATTTCCCATATTGTGGTATAGTTATCTGAAATAGAAAGGGGATACATCTGTGAGAAATGTGACAATCCTAACAGACATATTCTTATAGAACTGCGAAGTCAAGTAGCAGGTGTGGCAAGAACCATGTGGTATTGACATGTGTATGCGTGGTGATTTACAGATAAATGTGATGTGCATGGGAATTTGACCTGTGTGCATGGGCATTGCGTATTATACACACACGCCATATGTGTCACCCCTATACCTTGAAGAATGACATGGGGTACACTATGTGACATTGCTGCTTGTATCTGTAGGTGCATAGACCTGATACCCAAATGAATGTCCATAAATTTTCCACAGATGTCATGAAATTTTTGCCCTAACCTCTTTATTAAAAAAAAAAAAAAAAGGCAAAAAACAGGAGTGAAGATATACAGTGGTGTGCATGGAGATATTGCTTGTATCCATACAGTAAGGTACACCAAAAATACATTAAGCATACTCTACAAATGCCAGAACAAATTCACTAATACCACAGATGATTAAACATCATACCAGGAACATAATGGTTAGGGTGACATGAAGTTGGTTGTGTACAGACACAAACATAAGCATATATGTCCTGCATGTTTGCAGAATAAAGTTCCATGGTGTATACTATTGCTTTCACAGAGCTATTTTTTTCCTTTGCAGATCCCCAATGGAAAATACACTATCCACTTGACTAACCACCTGCAGCGAGTTGCAAGCACCTCTTGACTTAATGTCATTTACCATGTTCTAGAGGTCCCACTCAGTGATATTTACATCATGCAAACCCCAACCCCACACCTTAAATATTACATAAGTCGGTACTGTAGCAACTTCTGTTGAAATTTACAAAGTGACACATCCTAAGACAGCTCTCATATCATCAAGCATTGTCTGTATTGGGCCTACAGGTATGCATGGACCTTATCAATGCACACATTGCAATCATAAAAACATTGCAAGTGAGTCTGAGACCCCATTATTCCCATTTACACTGCCATAGCTGTAGGCACTCGGCCAGCGTAATGCTCTTCCTCACAGTGGCAGCATTGCTGTACCTTTAAATAGCAACATAAACAATCACTACAATTGCACACTGTCAAAGAGATATTGGGGTTCCACAAAAAGATGTCTAAAAGTGATATCACCAATTTTACAACATGACTATCTTTCAAATATAAATGCTGCATCTGTAACTGCTTGGTTTGTTGCTGTTTAGCAATCTTCCATTCTAGATGAGGTCCTTTTCATTGATGTGGGAACATATATTCTGCAGTTTTAAAGATTGTAGTACAGTAATCATGATATTAAGGCACAAGCTAATAAATTTTGCATGAGAGTAATATTGATTTCGCAAAATGTATGTTAGTAATGCTAGATGTAGTAGCATTGTTCTCCAACATCCCTCACAGGGAAGGTTTGGAAGCGTTAGAACTGTTTCTCAACAAGCATGCTAAATTCAATGTTTTTAAAACTGAAATGCTTACAGCTTTAACCACAGTGGTTCTGAAAAACAACTTTATCTGCTTCAATGGAGCCATCTACCTACAGACCAAGGAGGTGGCGATGGGGTCCAAAATGGCCCCCTCTTTTGCCAACCTAGTCCTCAGTACATGGGAGAAGGAGACTTTGACCCATATACAACGCTAACACAAAGCCCACTTATGTCGTCGTTTTATTGATGATATTTTTTTCGTGTGGGAGGGTGACAGCACCAAGCTGGACACCTTCAATATGGCATTCACAAACAGCATCCCATACCTAGACTTTGTAGTCTCAGGACGAGGGACCCACATCTTCTTCCTTGATACTCAGTTAACCATTGACCCCAGCACTGGCAGCCTTACCTCCAATGTGTACCAGAAGAACACTTACAGGAACAACTTCCTCAATTTCAAAAGTCAGCACCCCTTCTTTATGAAGAAGAATGTGCTCAAAGGGCAGTACATCCGCCTCTCCAGGATCATCTAAGACGATGATACCTTCCTCAAGGAAAGCCAATTCCTTTCAAAAATATTCATCCACCGACATTAACCCAAACAGCTAGTGGAGGATGTCTTTCAAGAAGTGCCCCCCCACAGATCAGACAGACACCCACCCATCCTTACTCAAGGCTTCACCCCCAGGGTGACCACCAGAATTACTGAACCCAAGAACAGAAACTGTAGTTTCCCCATCCCCATCAGCCGAGATATGCAACCCATTAGGGATATCATTGGCAAAAACTGGAACATAATAAGAGCGGACCACAACACCCACCAGATAGTGGGTAATGAGCCTGTCTTCTCATACAAGAAGACCAGAACGCTCAAACAAACCTTTGAAAGGAAAGAGACACCCATACTCAAGAATGGCGCAGACCCCCATGAGCCTGCTAACCCACAAAACCCCAAAGGTATGGGCCCTTGCAAACATTGTGTAGTCTGCTCCTTTATACACTCAGGCACATCCTACACTTTTCAACACTGCAACATCACAGTGCAGTTCAAAGCCCAGCACGACTGCCACTCAACTTTTCTAGTCTACGCAGCCTACTGCGACCAATGTTTTTCCTTCTACATTGGAAAAACAATTAGAAAGCTCTCAGACAGGGTGAAGGAACACCTTGCAGCCATCAGGCATAATGACAGTTACAATGCATTAAGCAGACATGCCACGAGCTGCAACGGCTTTGCCCGTTTTAAATTTCTAGTGTTAGAACAGGTCCAGCAGTTTTTTGGAGATTGCAACACACTACTGGAGCTGAAGGAATTAAGATGGCAACTCCTCCTTGAAGCAGATACCCCACCAGGGCTCAATGAGAATCTCAACATTAAATGTGCATTAAAGTGGAACAACTAAAAAGTTACAGCATGCCCTCTAGTGGCAGGATGTTAGCAGATTAAACCTTTTGTTTTATAGCAGTGTCTCTCATTAGTCTAAATACTACTGCATTGGCGTAGTCTATCTACCAATCAGAGTGAAGTATTTTTTATACCAGTTAGACTATTTAAAGCTCGCACAGTACTGCAAATGCATTATATTTTGCTCTGATGAAGTTCAATTGTTATCAATAAAGCGAATGAAAGCGCCCAGCAAATAACAGTTCTGGCTCAGCGTCTATTCATTGGATTTCTGTTTTTGTTTTTAACAGTTTGGAAGTTTTCAGTATATATATAAATATACACACACACACACACACACACACACACACACACACATATATATATATATATATATATATATATATATATATATATATATAAAATCTAATTTTTTTCTTTTGTCATTCTTTCACTACTCAGGAGGAAATGTCATTAAGATGTGACATTTTTCAGTGGAGAATGGAGTGTTTTGCCAAGTGAAGGCATGCATATGATTTTTGTCATATTTGCTAGTATTCATTAATATCTTCACTTAGATAAATTCTGGTTATTTGTACACACTGCCATTGCATGTACCTGCAGAAGTGGTATTATTTAGTTTTAGTACTGCATTGTAGTTATTATCAGAAGAAGTAGCCGTACCTGTCATGTCAAGGTATGTCAAGATATGCACTGCTTTTAAATATGAAGTGAAGTCTGCAATGACAGGTGTCATAGTACAACATATTTATAACTTCTTTATGATGTAAAATCTCTTAAGACAGGAAATACCAAGCATTGTACTTGTAGGCACTGTCCTTCACCCACCTGCAGGTAGCATGTGTCACAAGTATAGGTTACACAGTATTTGCTCTTACTGGCAGGGACTCATTTGCCCTACTGTAGTGTATCTGTTGCACAGAGGATTGCAACTGATTGCAGCACTTAAGCACACTACCTAAGTTACACTTTTTCTGGGGTGGGGCCGGTTTGTTGGGTAAAGTGTGGGGTAAATAACTGTGGGTGTTTGCACACATGGGCAGTTATTGTTGTTTTTATTTTTTTATATACATGGCAGGTAGGTCGAAGTTTGAGCGGTGTCATTGTGTTGAGTGTCCATATGAATTATGGTTGTGTTTCCATTCACCTCATTTTGTCCCTGCTTTACTCTGAAAATGTTCACTTTTGATTATACTTTCCCCATACATACCCATGTTTGTATTGATACAGTCTTGTTATATGGGATCCTGTGTACTACTTTGCTGTGTGGTGCTTGTAGAGGGCCCTAAGACACAGTACTGCACACAGAGGTCATGACTTTTAGTGCACACGAGTATCATGCGACCGCTTCATCATACACATCTGCACACACAGTCAGTGTAGTAACCTGTGACACTACACACATGCCTGCTCATCCTACTATTGGGCCATGGGATAATGTAGGTTGGCAGCAGTTTCTGATGTGTCATAGCAGCACATTTACTGCATGTAAATTATACATCTGAGTACTGTTCAGATAAGCCACGAGTCACAAAACTAATAATGCTTTCTCTCTCTCTCTCTCTCACTCTCTCTCTCTCTCCCCCCCTCTCTTTTTTGTTGTACTTTTTATTTTATTTTATTTTATTTGGACTTGGTTGTTTTATTTCTTCATTTATGTTTCCATTTTCTATAGCATCTGCTACAACAGTGCTAGCAGCATGCCCCAGGTCCCTAATCCCAAAAATGGCCCCAGGCTTCTCCTGCTAGAACTCCACATGACTCATAGCCTGCCTCCCCACTGAGTGGAGCTGGGGGATGGCTGGGTTGAATCACCTGCAGCCTCAGGTAGTCACTCATTGGATAAGACTGCTGTTATTACTTTTGGTATTACTACTAGGAATGTACAATTTGTCATATGTCAGAAGTTGGTGCTGCTGATAATGGTGGTGGTGGACTGGCACTAGAAGCCTGCATCAACTGCCTGGAAAGGGCCACAATATTGTATGAAGAGTCATATCTCTGCCTGACTCCATTCATCACTTCAGGTGAGACACGGGGGGGGGGGGGTGATAGGGATACTCACTGACCTCTCCCTGGATCTTCTCCAAGAGGTATAAACAAAGAGGGCTACACCCACCTTACACCCTATTCTGATATTCCCCTTCCTCGTGTGTCATCTCCCTCCCTTAGTTTTTCTTCATTCCTCATCATCCCCAACATCGTCCCTTTGTTTGCATGTCTATAATTTCACTGTCATCTCTCTAAATGTGTCAGCATCTGCCCTGTCAGTCTTTTGTTTATCGCTGCTTCCAAACCTTTCCCACTTTCCCTTGTCCCTTATACTTTGGCTTTCCCTTACATCCTTCTTTGTCTTTCCTTTTCCTAAAGAAAAAACAGTTTTCCTAATTAGTGCTGGCTTGGACCATGAAATTCCACCTAATTAATTGGTAATTGGCTTTGGATCACACAACAAGGCATGCCTGCAATAACCTCAGTGGTATTGTGCAGGCATGTTTCTAAATCCGGGGGAAAAGTACAAGATCCTTTTTCATGTAATAACATTTAAAGGTTCAATGCTGTTAATATTGTGAGATGTTTGGCTTCTGTGTATTGAGAAACTGTAAAAATAAACTCACAGTGTGAAAGAGAAAAGTGCATATGTATGAAATCAGTCACAGAGACATCGCATATGCTGAGACAGATTACATGACTGCTGATTTCTTTATAAGATTATAGAATGTCATGAGATCTATAAACTGGTGCAACTGCTAAAAAACCTAAGACACCATATGTTCAAGTTAACTAACTGTAAATATATAATAAAACTAAGTCTGACATACATGAGTTATAATCTGATGTCAGAAGAAGTGAAGCCTACTGCAGAAAATAATATTGCAGTTGCCAAAGCAAAATGAAAAGTCAGCATTACAGACCTATACTGGAATGAGTCAGTATCGTGCCATGCTTGTACCTATTTCTGAGATAATTATGCCATAAGGATTCTTTTTAAACAAGATACAACTTAGAAATGGATTTTTACAGTTGCCTAAATTTAACTTTTTTCCAAGAATTGAACTTTATTGGTTCCAAATAAAACAACAAAACAGTTATTTAGAAATTGATCTCAGTTTCATAATACTTCTTTTTTAAAGTCAATGAATGTTACTTCTAATTTAAGATGCTGTAAATGTATACTATTTTTTAAGTGTAAATATCTTTGCTCTAACTAACATAATATATTTCTACACCAGATTCATTCTACACAATGTAACAGCTCAAAAAAGATCCATATAGTAACACATTACAGACCTGCAAAAATGCACAACCCATTAAACTGTTAAATCTTTTGAAATATTCAAGAAACTACTTATAGATGATAGCCTTAAAAAACTTTACCATAAATAAGACATTAGATGCCATTCAGAAAGATGCAGGAGGTATAATCTTACAAATAAATTGACTAATTGTCTTTAGGTTAGCAGCATTTACAACTTCATAAAACAGAAATTCTCAGACAGAAAAATATTATTGTGTGGATGTGAAAATAATCAATGATAATGTCTATAGTGAAGAAATTCATGTGGAAAAAGGAATACAAATTCTAGAAAAGAAATTCAGACAGTCTTTTATACAAGGCACCTTACAAATTAAAAAAGGTGTTGCCTAATTTACAAAAGTATTGTCTGAAAGTGAAATAAAAATAACCATTTGTTAAACCAGGCAAGCCCAGGGGACACACAGTTCCTTTTCAGGTGTGACCCAGAAGCAATGTCTGGTTAAATGACTTTCTCAAGGTCACACAGTAGGCAAATTAGGGCTAAGGGAATAAAACCCTGTTCCATAGGAACTACAGCTCACAGCCATAATCCTCTGCACCAACAAGGAAATTACATATAGCAAATATGTTGAATAGAGCAAATCTATCAGAAAATGTGAGCAATTTTTCCTGAAGGAAAAACTAAAGATTCTTTGACTAATTTCACAGATGTACTAACATTGACTTAGAAATGTAGTTTCTGAAAGAAGTTATGAGAGGCTGGCCTAAGCAAAAGACAGCATTAAAAAGAAAATTCATTTTTTTGTTTCTTTATAAAATGTATCCTAGGCCTAATTTTAAAAGCTGCCAATATAATATTTAGCAGTCATCTGAAAAGGTAAATATTTGAAATGATAGGTTCATCAAATTCAAGAATAGTGAAGTTCCAAAAGATAGGAGTGGGGGCTTAACAGCAGTGGGCTGGATTGTAAACTGAAATTGAATATGTGCAAAACTGTGACTTATAAAGTTCAAATCATGACTATCTAGAAGAAGGAAGATTAGCTAACTGATCTGCTCTATGGTAATCCTGGTAGTACGAAGTACCATCATGAATGGGCACTGATTTTATTACTATCCCAATTAATTATTAATCTCATATGCATCTAATATTATTTAATATTCATTTAACTAATAAAACAGTCAAGTACAACAAGCACAATTAATGTACTAAATTCTATATTCTATAGAAGCAAGTACCTGATGCTATCATATTTGACAAATGGGCATAATGCATTTACAGTACCCCTCCCTGCTGTGCAGTAGCAAAGCACACCTAAACACCACCCACACAGACTGGCGTTACATCCCAACATTGTCAGTATTATGTCCACAAAAGGTAGTTTACAATATATATTGATTTTTTTAAACTTTCTGTCATGATAATCAAATTATTATTCTTAAATTGACAGTTTACAAAACTACAATGTTAGTACATCATACTGTGACTTGTATGTATGGAATTTTCTTTCTTAATATAAATAATCCTCCAGCTATAGTAACTATACGCGGCTTGCCCTATTAATTATTTAGCAAACCTTTTCATTTAATATTTTTCCTGGACTGATAAGAAACTATGTTAGAGATTCTAGTTTTACAGACTACAACTTTCAGAGCCATCTAGACACCAAACTTTATGTCCCAAGTTGCACCTAAACAAAGACTTGATTACTTCTCCGAAGTCTACAATAACCTTTGTGGGAACAGCACTACTTAATGATAAGCTTTGTTCCCATTACTTCTCCTTATATCAATTTCCAGCACCAATTTGTGAAAACATTTAAAATCTTGACAAACAGGAAACCTACTAAAGACTAAAGGAGTTGAGACCACTACTTGGTTCTTCATCAGACTGCATTATACATAATAACTAAATAGACTATGTGTGGTTGTTAGCAAATTAGCTATTATACTGAACATAGCAAATCAGCTATCATACTGAAAACTATAGTCCCATTTCAACCACATTACCTTGCTCTCCTCCAATAACTACAACCAAGAACACCAGAGCAGGGGGTGTGGACAGGTTTTTCAATATGTACTCTAAGGTCTGGTACTGCTGCCCCCCCCCCCCCCATCCACCCATGCTACCCCTCCAAAATTTAGTCTGAGATGTCCACAGTCACTCTTTTTTATATAAATGAAAAACAAACAAAATTACACCACTTTAGTTGCAAACATTATACATCACTGACACCATTGAAACAACTGCAGTTGCAAACATTATACATCACTTATAAACCATCCAGTCATTGTCAGTTAAGCATTATATAGTTCATTCAAATCCTGCCTCTTAAACCTCGCTCCTGCTCTGCATATATTGGTCCCACAATTCCCATTTTTCCTATGTAGTTTGCTCCTTCCCTTTTCTAAAGATCCCAATTCCAGTTGTTTTATCTCTGCTACTATATTCACCACTTCTAGTAAAGTTGGTCTAGACTTTGATTTCCATTTTCTAGTAATTGATTTTTAGGCAGCCACCATAACTAGACTCAGCAAGAATTTGCTATGTCTAGGCAATTCCGATTCTGTATCATAGCTCAAATAAAGTACCTCCCCAGTCAATCCAATCTGCTCACCCAACATCTTCAACATAGCAGTCTGTAGGGAATCTCTAAAGTCTGCCAGCTCATTACACTCCCAAGCAATATTTTACCAGCCACCACTTTCTTGCCCATCACACCTCCAACATTTGTTATCCACCTGAGAAAAAATTCTTTGGGATCTACTTGGGGTATAAAAATACCTATGTCACTCTTAACTGGCATTTAGTAAGAGTGATTCAATGCAACAAGCCTCTGTACCACATCAAGGTAGCCAGTATCATAGTGGTCCATTCAAACCACACCCACCCACAGACCACCCAATAGGCTGCTAACTGCTCTGGTTTTAATACCTTAAAAAAGCAGTGTAAACCATTTGCAATAAGCAGCCCACAATCCAGTCCAAAGAGAAGCCATCCTAGTTGGGCTGTACGCTTCTCTGGTTTAGGTGCATTTAATCGCAGCCTAAACCATTGGCAGCCAGCAGCACACAATCCGGTCAACAGGGGGAGACATCCTGAGACATTCACTGCAACAATAACCCTCTACCACATCAACAATGGATGCTAACACAGATATAGTTACTACAGCAACTTTCTAAGTTAAGAGAAATATTTAAACTCCATGTGTTTTATTGGGTCTATGTCTAGATGCACACAAAAATGCATGCTAATGCAAACAGTTACTCCAGCAACTTTATAAATTTATAACAGCAAAATTAAAAATCTGTCCCCATTATTTGGTCTTTGTTTTCGCACAGAAAATGCATGTTAACACAAATACAGTTATTCCTGCAACTTTTCCAAGTTATAGCAGAGATACTTAAAATGAGCCCCTATGTTTGGGTCTGCTCACACACAAAAACGGATGCTAACACAGATCCGGTTATTCTACCAACCACACAGAAAATGGATGCTAAGATAGCTCCAGCTATTTTAGCAACTTTTTCAGATTATAACAGCAGTATTTAAAATCAACCCTTATTTTGGAGTCTTTGTTCACACACAAATGCATGATAACACAAATCCAGTTATTCCAGCAACTTTCTAAGTTTATAAGACCAATATTTAAAATCTGTCCCTATTATTGGGTCTTTGTTCTCCCACACATAGAATACACATTAATACAGATTGTTACTCCAGCAGTTCTGTTTTATAACTACTTATTTAAAACCTGCCCCCAGTTTGGGGTCTTTGTCAAATAAGAATGTATAGTAACACAGACCCAGTTATTCTGACTACACAGAAAATGCATGCTAACACAGATAACAATTATTCCAGCAACTTTTTAAGTTTATTAGAGCAATATTAAAATGTGCCCACATTACTAGGTCATTCACACCACGCTAACACAGATACAGTTATTCCAGCAAAGTTTATAAGAGCAATATCTAAAATCTGTCCCTATTTTTTAGCCTTTATCCCACCATCGTGTTTTGCTTGGACCAGAATCCAGATTTCATCTCCTTTACGAAATGTATGCCAACAGATCCAATTATTCCAGCAATTGCCCAGGTTTCTGATCAATGTTTAAAATCTGTCCATACTTTGGGTCATTTGCAATCTCTCTGTTTCACACACAAAAACTGCATGCTAACATAGATCTAGTTATGCCAGCAACTTTAACTTTATCACAGCTATATTTATCATCTGCCCTACTTTTGGGCCCATTATCACATTCTCACACCACATAGCATCAAGCAAGACCCCCCCCCCCACAACATTCACTTGGATGGACACGCTAACCCATTTACCCACACAGAAGCTCTCTCTCACACATACACACACACACACACACACACACACACACACACACACACACACACACACACACACACACACACACACACACACCTAGACTCACAATTCCCTATCTATTTACCCTAGTGCGACAACCCAGGCAGAGACACTCATCACCATACCTAGCAACCTCTTAGTGCAAGAAATCTGGACAAAGTCTAAAATGATGGGGGGACAAAGGCCCAAAAATAGGAACAGATTTTAAATGTTGCTCTTATAAACTTAAAAAGTTGCTAGAACAATAGGATTTGTGTTAGCGTGCATTTTCTGAAGGATATGGAGTCTAAAACTTATTTCATTTCTCAGTGATTAGGAGAAAACCATGTTTTATAAGGAACAGACCAAAAATATAAGGCAAACATCTGGGCATATCACCAAAATCTGTTTAATTGAGAGATATCACACACAGACACACACACACACACAGACACACACACACACACACACACACACACACACACACACACACACACACACACACACACACACACACACACACACACACACACACACACACACACACACACACGCACACACACACACACCTAGACTCACAATTCCCTATCTAATTCCCCCTAGTGCGACAACCCAACCCAGGCAGAGACAGTCATCACCATACCTCTCAACCTCTTAATGCAAGAAATCTGGACAAAGTCTAAAATGATGGGGGACAAAGGCCCAAAAATAATGACAGATTTTAAATGTTGCTCTTATAAACTTAAAAAGTTGCTAGAACAATAGGATTTGTGTTAAGAGTGCATTTTCTGAAGGATGTGGAGTCTAAATCTTATTTCATTTCTCAGTGATTAGCCAGAAAACCACATGTTTTATGAGGAACAGACCAAAAATATAAGGCAAACATCTGGACATTTCACCAAAAATCTGTTTAATTGAGAGATATCTCACACACACACACACACACACACACACACACACACACACACACGCACACACACGCACACACACGCACACACACACACACATATTATATATAAAGCCATGGAAATAATTATCATGGAGATGATCGATAGAGATATAATAAACCTCCAGACACTGGATACAGCCCAGTTTGGTCTTGTCAAGGGCAGATCTTGCCTACACAACCCGGTGGACTTCTTTTAGAAGGTCACCAAAGCAACGGATGAGAGCAAAATCATTCACACTGCCTACCTTGACCTGGCCAAGGCATCTGACACAATACTCCACTCGGGTATTGTTGACAAACTCAAGAGGTTAGGTACAAACCTGTATGTCACCCGGTGGATAACCAGCTGGCTCACCGACAGGACCCAGGAAGTTAGAATTGGGGAGTCCACCTCTACAAACAGGCCAGTCACAAGTGTAGTCCCTCAGGGATCAGTCCTCGGACAGCTCCTTTTTGACATTTACTTCTCAGAAGTCAAGGCCAATGTCAGTGGTCTCTGGCTGACTAAATTTGCAGATGATTGCAAATTAGGAGCTGTCATTGAATCTCACACTGACACAAATGTTCTCTAGGAGGAGCTGACACAGACAGCTAACCATGGACTAAAATTATATGCTAAGAAATGCATAATAGTATCCTTTGGGAAGTTATCCATCCCAGGTAACTATCATATTGACAACACACCCCTTAGCGCTGACCCAGTAGTCAGGGACTTAGGGTCACACATAGATAGTAATCTAGCCATTGATCATCATGCGTCTACAGTCATGAGGAAATCATTGTATGCTGCACTACTTATAAACAAAGGTATGGCATCTAAGTCCAAGTAAGTCATTGTTCCACTGTATTTGGCATTCATCAGCCCTATCATTGAGTACAAATCCCCCTTTGGTATGTACCTAACCAGGCATATCCAACAACTGGAACATCCACAAAAGTTCCTCACTAAAATAATACAGTGAGTAAGTAATATGTCCTATGCAGACTGCCTCAATGTCCTATCCCTGTATTCTGTCTCCTACAGGCTTTTGAGAGGAGATCTATGTCTGGCATACAGAGCATTCTCAAACCCCACTCTGATGGACATCCTGCATATCCACAAAACAGACAGCACCAAAATTACCGATTCTAAAGACTTAAACCTTGCCTGTGATATAAATAAGACCTGCTGGAGAGATAGGTATGTATCCCAGAGACTACCCTGTCTATGGAACAGGCTCACCATCCATGTAAAGCAGAATTTCTCCCTAGCCCAGTTCAAGTGCAACTTGGACAATTGGATAGGAAACCGGAAATTCATCCCTGGTTTGGCATCTATGTCTCTAATGGACACAGGCAACCTGTAAATAGTTTATCTCCTAGGCCTATGTTTACACTTATTAATGGTATCAGAACTTGTCAGAGATTTGGGATTCATGGCTAGCCATAAAAAGGCCCTTGTGGTCATTAGCTTAGTAAACACCTATGAACCTAATTATCCACCTTTATTCTTGCCACTACAGACATGCACAGCATACATACACACATAAAAGCTTCCACATATATGCATAAACTAACATACACACTCACCCAGCTTCATTCTTGCCTCTACAGACATGCACACATGCAAACACACATACACACTGCAAAACCTGTCCTACTACTTTTTAGCCCAGTCTCTCCTCCCATACCTCTCAAAATCTTAAAGCAAGAAACCTTAACAAAGCCACAAATAATGGGGGACAAAATAGGGATACGTTTTAAATATTGCTCTTGAAAACTTAGAAAGCTGATAGAATAACAGGTTATGCATTAGCATGAATCTTCTAAATGATGTAGGTTCATAGACTAGTACTAGGGCTAACTGCCCTTATAGTCCATTTTAAGCTTAGCCAATTTCCCCATGTGAGAATCAAACTCTGCACCTTTTGTCTGTAAGGGAAATACAATGGGATTCTATTATTAAATGCTCAACTTTTCTGTCCTTTTTCTCCCTATTTATTGTCCCTGTTATGAATAAACAACAATACAGCATTTAAAATATTTTAAATCGGCTGTTTCTCCCCACTAGAACAGTACCTTACTGTACTGTGGTGGTTTCACTTTCAAAAAACTTTTATCCCACCTTGGAAAAGCTTGTTGCACTCTCAAATTCATTGATGTCATCAAGGCAACTGAATACTGGTAGTTTCCTGGCCAATTCCTTCCCCAAACTGACACCACCATGACTGTCCTAAAAACCCACCCATGCTGTGATGTCATAGCTCCTGTGTCCTTCCCCTACCCATACAGAAAGTAAAGGCTAGAACAAGGAAACAGTATATGAGTCAAGTCTTCTGCTGTGAGTTGTCAATCACAGCAGGTAACAGCTCAAATTACCCTTAGCACTTTGACAGCTAAGGAGGTTAGGTGTGAAGAGGGATGGGAGATGAGTCAAAGTAGTACAATTCAGCCTTCACAAATGACTGCAGTTTAGCCAGTCTTAAAAGAAGCAGCAGTAAAGAACACTTTGAAAGTCTGTTCTGTGGCATTTGCACTGTTTGTGTTTTAAGTAGTCATTGAATGTCATGAAATGTTACTTAAAACTTAGTGAAAGGCAAGCAATGTATGCATGTAAAATCAATGCAGTGACAAGAACTTTAGGAAGAAAGAGGCCTGCGTGATGTAATTTTTTTTACAGACAAGCACTGCATTGTGCAATACCTAGAGACAGAGTAAACAATCAGAATTACTTCAAGATGCCAGCCTCCATATAGTCAGACTCAGAAATTACATATAAAAATATTAAAAAACCTGTAAATAGTCCCAAAGTGCTGTTAAAATGTAGGAAACACCAAACCATGATGAAATAAACATGTTTTCTGAGACTGTGGGTGCAGTTCTCCTTTAAACATTATGCTAACCACCCACCCAATATAAAGTCTGAAAATAAAATGTCTGCCATCAATGATTTATGGGTGAATTTCCAGAAAACTACAATTTTAAGAGAAATGGTCCAAAAATATAAGTCAAAAAATGTGGACATTCTGTGAAAATCTGGACAGTTGAGAGCTATGTCTCCCTCTCCCCTGTCTCTCCTGCTCACCCCATACCTGTCAACTGTCCAGATTTTTGCAGAATATCCAAATTTTTGACTCACATTTTTGGTCTGTTCCTCTTAAAAGTTGTGGTTTTCTGGATTTTTGTGACAAATCATTGAGGACTAAGTTCACTACATAATGACAAGAATTTGAGTTTCTGACTACATATCCTTCAAAAATGCATGGTAACACAAAACATTTTATTCTAGAAACTTTCTAAGTTTATAACAGCAATATTTAAAATATGTTTCTATTTTTGGGACCTTATCCCCCCCCCCATTATATTTGGATTAGTCAGATTTTTGTGCTAAGAGGTTGAGAGCTACACTCCTTCTCTCCCCATTTCTCTTTCTCTTTTCATCTCTCTTTCTCTCCCTGTCTGTCTCTCTCTCTCTCTCTCTTTCTCTCTCTCTCTTTCACTATTCACCATCTGTGTCTCCATCTCTCTTTCTCTATCCCCCTCTTCCCATCTATCTTTCCATCTCTTTCTCTCTCTATCTCTTTCTTTCTCTCTCCTCTCTCCATTTCTCTCCCTCCCCATCTATGTGTCTCTCCATCTCTCTTTCTCTCTCTGTCTGTCTCTCTCTCTCTCATCCTCTATCACTCTTTCTCGCTCCCCCCTCCATCTGTCTCTCCATCTCTCTTTCTCTCTCTATCCATCTTTCTCCCCCTCTGTCTCTCTCTCTTTCTCTCGCCCCCACATTTCTATCTCTCTCGCTCTCTAAGTCATAGTTGGTCTTAACACACACACACACACACACACACACACACACACACACACACACACACACACACACACACACATGTACACACTTACCTACTCTCTGAAATGCAAATGAACCCAGCAATTAATTCCTGCCACTCAACTCCTAAAAATGCTCCTTAGTTTCAGCTCGCTGAAGTCCTGCATTCTGTAGCTCACCCAACTCCAATCAGTTCCTGTTGCCAGATGCCATGACTGGAGAATGTATGTGTTGGCAGAAAAACACCAATCAGATTTTGGTAAACTGGAAGGGACTTGCTCTATGAAGTGCCCAAACAGACAAAATACCATTGCAAAATGTACTATTCCAGGCAAGACTCGAATGGACCACCAGCAAGAATCTGGACTCACCGTCGCGAGTCAGGACTTGGTAATCAGGATCAGGATTTGGGAACACCACTTCCAGATATGCAGCAGCCACCAACAAGGCAAGTAAGAGAGGGTAAACAATTGATTGCAGCTGTATTTAACAGGAATTAAGCAGCCCACCAAATACAGCCACAATCAATAATATTAAAGTCCAGTCAGGTCAGTGGTCAGGTTATCCATCATCTCAACATACATCTCTCTCTGTATAGATAGATAGATAGATAGATAGATAGATAGATAGATAGATAGATAGATAGACAGACAGACAGACAGACAGATAGATAGATAGATAGATAGATAGATAGATAGATAGATAGATAGATAGATAGATATTGTATGTGTGTGTGTGTGTGTGTGTGTGTGTGTAGACCATGGTATCTGTAAAATTCACATGCACACATAAATGCAGACAAAAGCAATAAAATACACAAGAATTTTGAACACACACACACACACACACACACACACACACACACACACACACACACACACACACACACACACACACACACACACACACAGATACCGATCTGCTGCTTAGTTTAAAAGAATGAAAGCCAAACAGTATTTGTAGTTGAATATAATAATCATTTACAACATAACATCATTGGCAGTTGTCCTAATTAGCAAATCAAATCGTAGATTGCAATAAATCCCCCCAGGTTATGCTACAACAGAATAACTATGCAAAGATAACAACATGAGCAGCCAGTGTGCAATTCAAATTGAATATTTTACTGTGCACATTTTAAGAAATAGATACATTGGCATAAATTCTGGATTGATGTGTGTGCTTTTTTTAGAAATAATTCCTGGGAAATGCTATTCAGAAGTGAAGAGACATATGAGGAAACAGTTTTAGTAGGACACCAGGCTGTGATTTGTTTGTTGCCTATTGTCATACAAAGTTGGCTGTTAGCTGAATCTAGCCAAGTGGGAAATGTGACACTCTCTTGAAGGCGTGGAGATGGGAAGAATATCTTGGCCAGGAATTGAAACTTGCAAAATTGCTCTTTGTAAAAAGTTTTTTTTATCTCAGTAATTTGTTGACACTTTTGCAAGCTTCTTTCAGAAAATGTGTACTACATCAGTGTAAACAATAGGTTTTGTTGATGAACATTAACCCCCCCCCCAGCAATTTTGGGGAGGGATGGGTGTGGTCTGCGTGATTGCAGAAGCCAGCAAAGTAAAATGCAAATGTGGCATGGTTGGCACTGTATGCAGATATGCCAATGACCTCATGCATACATTACCGTATTTGTGGTGGAGCATTTTGTGAATGCTCCATAAACAGCCCATCCATGCATGTGAAAAAAAATAAATGTAAGGTCTGCAATGTCTAGTTGGTTAATGTACCTCAACAAAGCTAAAGGTAACATTCATTTTCGGTCATTGTAGAAGAAAGGTAATGTTTTAATTTGCTTTGCCCCTGTTTCTTTGGTTTGCTTTCCTGAAATAAGTGCACCGACCAGCTGAGTATTAATGATTTATGTAGTAGCAGTGCTTAAATCAGTTATCTGTTTATGCAGACTTTTGCACTGGATGTCTAGGAGAGGGAAATGCACTACTATGAAGGAAGAGTTCATTTAAAAGGTCTGAGAATTAAATTGGGGCAGATGAGGAGATGGTGTGTCTCTGTAACTTACATGACTGGAAAATAATGATTGTTAAATGGCACAACTTCACACTAAATATTTATTTCTTAAATAGAAAGTAGCTACAACGTTGACAGTAGTGGGGTGCAGATTTTGGGAATCCGGTGCTTCCAGTTCCTGACATGGCCTATTTTGCCTTTTTCTTAATTTTTTTTTTTTGTTTGTTTGTTAAGGAGAATTAGGGCTTCTCGCTTTTTCAGTACAGAAAACATGCCAACGATAGCCAATATCCTGAGATTTTACAGCAGGAAATACACTATAATTCCCATCGAATCATTATGCAGAAGTTACAGTTGTGTATCACCGATATCTAATATAGAAGCAGCTAAAGATGTGCAACAGCCTGACTTTGATTTGGCAATAAAGGGTAACACTGTGGGCAATGGTCAGAGCTATGGTTTGAACCTCACAACTTGGCCATTCAGTACAAATGTCCTCCTGCAGCTATTTGAAATATACCTGTTCTAAGGTGTGTCATTATTTTCATATCCAGACTGAAGCAAAAAGTGAATAGCTGGAGAAGGTAACGCAGCTTTAAAATTACATTTCTAGCATGATTATGTTATTTTATCATGTAGCAGACAGAGGCTGCTTTCTGGTACAGTCATAGGTAGCGGTGAGCACAGGAGTGAAGTCACAGGTATGACAGAAGAGCAGAATAGAGTGTGCAGCATCTAAATGAAAAGCCAGCACAATAATAATGCAGTGACCTTGCTCCTCAAATGCTAACTTTCTGGCATCTGGAATCCCCACACTGCTAAAAGCCTTCGCTTAAGAAGTCTGGACAAAGCTAAAAATGGGGAGGGGAGTAAAGGTGCAAAAACAGGGACACATGGTCCCATCTGCAAAACTCTTTGGCATCACTATAGACGAGCACCTCAAATTTGATAGCCACATACAGCAAAACATAAAGAAAACCAACCAAAAGCTAGGTATGCTCTATAAGAACAACTGCTTTCTCTCCAACTCCGCTAGGCATTCCTTAGCAATTACCTATCTTCTACCATCTCTACTATATGGAGCCCCTCTCCTTACTAACCTGTCTTCTTTCATCTCCACTAAACTCGAAATCTGCTATAATAAAATCTCTAAATTTGCTACCAAATCTAAAACCTCTTCTCACCATTGTCTTTCCCTACAAACTCTGAACTGGCTAGAACTCCCTAACTACCTAGAATACCTCCAACTAACCACTGCTCACAAATTAATATTCTACCCTGAAAAATGCCCAGCCCTAGCAAACATCCTTCCGCCATACACCCCAAACAGATCTCTAATATCTGAGCAAAATTTAATCACCATCCACAAACCCAATCGCCCCTGCTGGCCACTCCTTCTCTCCTACTCTCTTGGCAGGAAGTGGAACTCCCTTCTTCTCTTAGAACAACATCTAACACTGAAGCCTTCAAAATCCAACTTTTCTCTTACTTATCCTCTAAACATAAGTGCACCTGCTTACATTCTACATAAATCTACATAAATTCCCCTTGAACCCTCTACATCCTTTCTCTTTACTCTACCCTAATACTATCTTCTTTTCTTCTCTTTTCTCTCTCGATCACTGCTTGATCAAACTATATTCTACTCTCAGATTATGTACTTTCTCTCTCTCTACTCCTCATATGTAAATATTGTAAATAGCATGTAATCTTAGACCTTCTTCTCATACAGTCAAACCTGCTACTTGAAGGAAACTACTAAATCTATTGTATCTACCTTCCTGAATGATGTTTTTTGAAGTATACTGCGTGTATTTGCTTTTTTACTAACTGTATTCAATGTAATTCCAAATGTATATATTTTATTACTATCTTTTACACTATGTAACTTAGATTGTATTTGCTTTGCTTTTGGAGCTTTTCTCCTCGGGCCTCCACTGAAGATGGGTACGTTCTGGCCCAGTGGACTTCCCCGGTAATCAAACTGGAAATAAATAAATAAATAAATAAATAAATTTTAAGTATTGACCTTCAAATTGCTGGAATAACATGATTTACATTAGCATGCATTTTCTCAAAGATATAGTGTGACACTCAAATGTGAGTCATGTAAACAAATTTTATAAACCACAAACTTTATGAAGAGCTGACCAAAATTATGAGACAAAAGTTTGGACTTTCAACAAAATTCTGAACAGGTATTGTACTGTGCTTTAGCATTCCCAAAATAACATTGATTTGTAAGACATCCCCCTTTGTAATAGCTGTCTGTGAAGTGAAAAGTGGGGTGCAGCGGGGCTTGCCCCCTGCTAAGGGAAAAAAATCGTGTGTATCTGCGGTGAAGCAAGCCATCTGCCTATTAATCATATAATATGTAAAAAGTAAGCTGTGTTACTAGGGGGCTGTTCTAATTTTAATCCATTAATGTGATGTCCGGGTTTTCCATGACTTAATGGATGTCTCACATTTGTAAGTTTATTTCAGCTATTATCACTGGTACAACATGCACACATGTATGTGCTTGCCAATCACAATGAATATTCATGCGGACATGAAACACTAGAAAATCCCAAGGATTCAGTAAAGTTGGACATGGAATGGATCATGTCCATGCAGCACAGCAGCGTGCCTTGCATATTCATGAAGGCATGTTTCTGTAACACCTACATGGACACAATCCATGAATGAGTGCAGGGGGCATGTTACAGCAGTGCCCACACATGTAACAAGTCCCCTTCATTCAAAGTGCCATTATGACACTTTTAAAAGCAAAAACACAGTTGTCTGCGGATATACTGCACAATTGTGCAGTATATACGCAGAATGCATGCCACAGACATGCATGTGGAGCATGTCACCCCAGGCCTCTGCTGAAAATAGGCTTCCCATCCTAGTCGGACTTACCTGGTCAACAAATGTTAAATGAAGAAGTAAAATAAGGCATTCATTGCTTGAAGCTCCTTGTGTTCTGACCAAAAGTGTTACTCAAGCAATTCGAAATATAAAGTGCTAAGTATATTTTTCTGGCACTTCTTTTCAAAGTTCTGTATTGTCCTAATTTTTTTTTTTTTTTTTGCTTGATTGATTTAGATATATATTTGCTGGCTTCTGATCTATGCTGAAATTGCTGGTTTTTCTCCCACCCTTAATCCTGCTGTGTTAAATAGTGGTCTAACAACTTGTGTGTTCCCACCCTCCCTGCCTACTGGTATCTTCTTCTTATACTTGATGGCTTTGCAATTGCCCACCCCTGCTGTACATTTGACCTATGACACCCCTCCCAGTCTAGTGTCATTAGCGCATTCCACTTAATACAGAGAAAATGAATGTACTTTATTCATATGCCTTACTGTATTTGTGTTTCTTCCTACTTTATTGCATTATTTTGCTTTTGCCTCTTCTTGAAAGTACTCAATTGTCCTTATTCTGCTGCATTTATTACTGCTTGGCAGTAGCCTGATTAAACTGTAACTGTTATTCTAAGTCTTTTGGTTTAAGCAGCTGGGCTTCAGACCAGTTATTTTACATTAAGAAGGTTTGTGGTCAGCACTGTTGTGGCAGGACAGGTAACATACATCCTTCTAAGTTGGGAATTGCTGATTGAAGGCTCAGTGTCTGTTATTCTAAAAGTGTATTAGTTCTGGTTTAAGCATTTGGGCTTCAGGCCAGTTATTTTACATTAAGAAGGTTTGTGGTCAGTACTCTTGTGGAGAGGTTAGATTCTGCCCTTCTGAGTTTGGAATTTCTGGTTAAAGGCTTATTGTGCCTGCTTATTTGAACCATTTCTTTCTGAAATTGGTGTGCCTTGTTTGGTGTAGCATAGACTAGATTCAGGCCTGCTGAATCTAGTTTTGTTTGTATAACTTGAGCACTAATCCAGGCCATATTTTTGGAGAAGGTTCCCCTGCACCCTAGTGGCAGAAGTGTGCAGTTAGAATTTGTCTGATTAAAGACTGTTGGAACAGGGCTCAGTTTTGAGCTTTTTAATGGTTAAGTGGGTAATTTGTTTAAATCAATTTGCTCATTTTCTATTGTTATATAAAAATAAATTGCCCTTTATTTATCTGCTTTTACTGTATTTGTGTTTCTTCCTACTTTATTGCTTTATTTTGCTTTTGCTGCCTGGTCTTAAAAGTACTTAATTGCATTTATTCTGGTGCATTTATTACTGCTTGTTAGTAGCCTGATTAAATTGTAACTGTTATTCTAAGCCTTTGGTTTACGCGCTTGAGCCTCACACCAGTTGCTTTACATTAAGAAGGTGTGGTCTGCACTCTTGTGAGAGGAGAGGGTAGATTCTGCCCTTCTGAGCTGGGAGTTTTTGCTTAGAGGCTTATTGTACCTGCTTATTTGAACTGTTTTTTTCTCCCTAGTGGCAGAAGTGTGCAGTTAGAACTTGTCTGATCAAAGACTGCTAGAACGGGGCTCAGTTTTTAGCTCTTATTGGTCAATTGGTTAATTTGTTTAAATCAGTTTGCTCATTTGCTACTGTTAACAAAAACACACTTTATGCATTGTCGCTTAGTTAGGGTTAAACTATTCCCAGCTCCATAAAATCTGCTCTTCAAACTTTCCCTTAGAACTAGTCAGTTTTTTAGTTTTTGCACTCAAATCTGTTTCTTTGAGCTCAGCACTTGTTCAGAACTCATTGTAAGCACTAAATAAGCGGCTAATTACTACAGCACTCAACTTTCCTCACTTATCTAGAGGAAAACAGTTTTTAGTACTTAATAAATAAGCACCTATCCAGGCATGTCTAAGGGTCAGCTCATGATGTTTTCTCCTGTCTGCCTGATGAATCTGGGAATCTTGGGGCAATGCAGCAATTGCCTCATGTACACAGACAACCCTCTTCTCCTACCACCCAACACTACAACCTGTGAGAGATGTACTTATATAGCCAAACTGGAAGCAAAGCTCTCTGCAGCCAAGAGTGGACTAGACAGTCAAGAGGAGAAGATAAACACTTGCACCACATCACACTCATCACATAGTCCCTCAAAACATACATCACCAAAATCCACACATAGAAACACAAAAACATTTGGGGAGGCTCTCAATAATAATTTGTTCAAGCAACAGAGACCTCCAAAGCAGAAACGCAAGTAACCTCCACCCCCCAACACAACCCAAATGACACATAGCCCACAGACTCAGTGTGCCAATCAACCACAGCCTATAACACAAAACAACGTACCCAACAAACTAGTAATAGATGACTCTATAGTCCCACTCACTAGGCTAAACAAGGAGAAGGTTACTGTCAGCTGCCTGTCAGGTGCCAGGATCTGTCACATAACTCACGCACTCAGGTCACAACACAAGTACAAATATGACTCTGTCATTGTCCATGTTGGTGTGAGCGACCTGAGATGTACCTCCCTGGACTACATAAAAAAAGACATGGAAGAGCTCTCCAATCTTGTAGCCCAGACAGGTATGACCCTAGCTCTGAGTAGCATCCTGCCATCACCCAGAATGATACTGCAGTACAAGGACAAAATGATTGACTTCAACAATTGGCTAAGTTTCTGGTGTCATTCTAAGGGGATCCAGTATCTGTCTACCTGGGATGACATGATTGACAGACCACGATGCTTTGCCAGAGATGGTCTGCACCTGTTGCCCTTGGGATTCCGGATACTGGCTAAGGCTCTTGCCACCGCTATAGTGCCTTTTTTTAGGCAAGGTTCAAGTGACAAATTCACCACTGTAACAGGTGCAAGCAAGCAAAATCTGAGGGTAATGCTACTTAATGCTAGAAGTCTAAACCTCAAAATGCACTCACTCGAGGCACTCCTTAAAATTGAGAACATCGACATCTGTGCAGTGTCAGAGACCTGGTTCAAGACTCCAGAGAGCACCCTTGCATTACCAGGCTATAATTCATACCACACCTTTTGGATACCTAACTTGGACCGAAACACTAAAGGCAGAGGCGTGTCCATATTCATTAAGGATATCCACACCTCCAGGCTAGTTGCTCAGAATAATGGATCAGAGACTATCCAAGTGCAACTAACTCTGGGCAAGACTGCAATCCAAATTGTAGCTTGCTACAGATCCCCCACCATGCCCCAGGATTCCCACTCCTCATTTCTTGATACACTGAAAAATATTAGGGTACAACCCAACACCCTAATAATGGGTGATTTCAACTACCCCACCATTAACTGGGAAAACTACTCATGTACCAACTGTTTTGCTCAACATTTTCTAGAATTCATAAATTCCATTGCCTTGGATCAACTTATCCACACCCCCACCAAGGGCAGCAATATCCTAGACCTGGTCATTACCAGCATGGGTGACCAGTGTTCCACACCAAATGTCAATTCCTTGTTGGTCAGATCCAACCACAAGCTAATCACCCTAGACATCCACATCCTGCCCCCACCCCCCATTAGGGAACCTACCATAAAATATTTCACCCATGCAGAGGGACAATAGAAGTACGACTGCTGAATCTTACACAATTGCACTTTATAAGCATTTACACAAGTGCATGGATCGTACTATCCCTAACAGAAGCAAGATGCCATCCTCCAAAAAAATAAAGCCAATCCGGTGGTCCCCTGCCATAAACAAACTCTATAACAGAAGAAAGAAACTGTTGCAAAAAAAGAGTAAAATCCCATGATTGGAGGAACTCTGTAGTCAGCCTCAGTAAGAAGCTGAGATCCCTCATAAAATCCTCTAAAGCTAGTTAAAAAACAAAATCACAACTGATTCTAAAGACAACCACAAAGCATTCTATATCTATGTCAAGAATCTCAGTGGCAACACTCAGATCTGCTCTGAGTTACAGCACAATGGCACTAAATGTACAGAAGCAACTGATACTGCCAACATCCTGGCAGATAGATTCAGTGTTAACTTTACCCCCCCTCTCACCCTCTAAAGGGCCCATCTCTATACCAGAAGAATGCAAAGTTCCTGTAATCACAGCTGCACAGGTAAAAACCACACTCTTCAAAGCCAAGAACATAGCATCCATGGGACCTTGACAACATCCCAGGATATGTTCTACATGGACTACAGAATGAACTGGCAGCCCACCTAAGTACCTTGTTCAATCATAGCTTCAGCGCAGGCTTTGTGCCCACTGAATGGCACACAGCGATGGTTATCCCACTCATAGGTTCATAGGTAGGTACTAGGCTATTGACCTGAGGGCCTACACAAGCCTAGCCAACAAGGTTCCCTGGCTTACGCCACCAAAGAAAGTTATTTTCCTGTGCCACTGTCAAGCAGAGACACAGAAGTGATTCCCGGGGTGTATTTCCTATTTCCCATCCACTCATCAAGATTTTTCTTGAAGAGTGCTAATGAAGAACTTTGCTTGATATAGATAGGTAGCCTGTTCCAGAGTATGGGAAGTCTCTGGGACAGGAATCTATCCCTCCAGCACCTCCTGTTTATTGTGGTGACAAGGTTTAGGTCCCTAGACCATGTAGCTTGGAGGGATTGGGATTTCTTTAGGTGTAGCATGTCCAACAACTCCAACTCCACAAAGGGGGATCCGCCACGAACCCCAGGAAATACTGTCCCATTAGTCTGACGAGCCTGGTCTGCAAGGCCATGGAACTTATCACCATGGAACTTATAAACAAAGACATTGGTAATCTCCAAACTCTGGACCTCACCCAGTTTGGGTTTGTAAAAGGCAGATAATGTCTCCTAGACCTGATAGACTTCTTTGAAGCAGTCACCAAAGCCATAGACGAGGGTAAGGTGGTTCGCACAGCCTATCTAGATCTCGCCAAGGCTTTTGACACCACCTCGCACTCTGGAATTATAGATAAACTCACTAAACTAGATATAAATCCCTATGTCACAAGATGGGTTGCCAAGTGGCTCACTGACAGAACCCACACTGTGAAAGTAGCAGATTCCAAATCCGACTTCAGACCAGTAACAAGTGGAGTACCACAAGGTTCAGTCCTGGGTCCTCTCCTATTTGGCTTCTACTTCTCTGAAGTACAGGCTAACACAGAAGGTCTTTGGCTGATGAAGTTCACAGATGACTGCAAACTAGGACCCATAATCAAAACTCCCAACGATGTGGACATCCTACAAAAGGGCCTCACTGAGACAGATGCCTGGTGTCAAAGCCATGGCCTCAAGCTCAATGCCAAAAAGTGCAATGTCATCCCCTTAGGTAAAAACTCTGTACCCATGAACTATCACATAGGCAGTAGTAAACTTAACACCGAAAGTGTGATAAGAGACCTTGGGACACAGGTGGACAATAGTCTCTCTTTTGATAATCACATTGCCACAGTAGTCAGGAAATCCTTCTACGTGGCACACCTCATCACAAAAGGTTTCTCATCCAGGAAAAAAGAGGTCATTGTTCTCCTCTACTCATCACTCATTAGACTCATTATAGAGTACAATGCCCCTTTTGGTATGTACCTCACAAGACATCTACAACAACTGGAAAGGCCACAGAAATACCACACAAAGAGGATTACCAGCCTCCAACAGATGCCCTATGCAGACCGTCTCAAAAATCTCCAGCTTTACTCCGTCGCATATAGCCTACTCAGAGGTGATATCTGCCCAACATACAAAGCTATGTCAAACCCAGAACTGTTGGACATGCTCCACTTAAAGAAATCCCAATCCCTCCAAGCTACATGCTCTAGGGACCTAAACCTTGTCACCACAATAAACAGAACATGCTGGAGGGATAGATTCCTGTCCCAGAGACTTTCCATACTCTGGAACAAACTACCTATCTATATCAAACAAAGCTCCACATTAGCACTCTTCAAGAAAAATCTTGATGATTGGATGGGAAATAGGAAATTTACCCCGGGGATCACTTTTGTGGCTCTGCTTGACAGTGGCACAGGAAAATAATTTTCCTGGTTGGCGAAAGCTAGGGTACCTTTTTGGCTAGGTTTATATAGGCCCTAGGGCCAATAGCCTAGTACCCACCTATGAACCTATGAACAGTAGACACAACACTTACATGCCTGAGATCCCAAACACCTCACAAAATACATGCTAACACAAAACCCATTATCCCATGCACTTTTAAAGTGCTAAAATTGTCCCTAGTGTTGTGCCCTTGTTCCCCATTACAGCAGGCATACTCCTAAAGTGAGAAAAAGTTAAATTTCATTTAAATCCTCAAAATCTTTTTTTATTAAATCAAAAAGTTTAACCGTAACTGAGCAGGTGTGCCCATCACACAGCTATGCATAGCAGAGTTCAAATATCAAAAGAAGCTAGATAGAAATATACATAGTACAAACAGTGAACCTGGAATAGCAAATAGCATAGTGACTAGAGCATTTGCCTTGCATGTCGTCATTTGCAATTTGAGCCCCACAGCAATCCATACATTTTCATATGTGAAACACAACTAAAATGTATGTTTCATAAATAGGTAGTGAGTATTATTATGTATATGTTAACCAGGGTATTGTAGCAGCCCCAAATGTGAGGTGTCAGTGAAATTTAAAGTTTAAGCAAGATTTAGCATATCTATGTGTATTTGCACACAGGCAAGCAGAGTTTAGCATCAACCCCTTTAAGCAATGGTTATCTTTGCTAAGCGGGTTTGCCCGGTGCTTAGCTTAGTTCAGCAGTTTCAAAACTGTCCAATCACGGTAAAGGGCAGAAAATTAGCCCTATTTAAACAATTAGTTGGGAATACAAGTCATAACCAGTTGTAGCTCCCTACTGTAGGCACTATGGCTGGTGTAGGTGAAGGTGTGTGTTTCAGGTGCAGTGCTTGGGCGTTCAGAAGTCCAGGGTCATGGTCAGACTCCTCATGAAAGACCGTGAAGGGAAACCAGTGCACGAGCAGTACCAGGGCTCCCAGTGATAAGTGCAGGCCTGGGACCATCTTGACCTAGATCTCACCACTGCCACTGGCATCCCTCAGACTGGTGAGCAGGTCCAGACCACTTTGCTGACTTGAAGCAGTGGAAGAAGGGCCTTTTGGACCAGTGGGGCCAAGATGCCTGGGTGGATAATGCTCCGGCCATGTGTAAGTATTAGTCAAAATAAGTGTTCTCCAAAGTCCAGCCTGCGTATGTGATGGATAGGTATGCATAAATGTTTTTTCTTATCTCATGTACAGCTGCAGATGAGAGGGCTGTGAACTTGGAAGCCCATGCCAGCAGGCTGCTAAGGCTGTGTCACGAGGCTGATGAGTAACAATCCTGCTGGTATTATGTAGGGCAAATAAATAAAAAGTAATAGAAACCTTGCAGTATTTAAAAATGGTTATATTTTTTAATGACTAAAGAAGCCAGTAGGAGAGTAATAGTGACATACAGGTTATATATCAATAAAAGTGTAAGTACTTGTCAATAAAAGTGAAAACCCCAGACTGGTTGTGTTTACTCTGGTATTGTATGACTTGAAAGTTTCAGGCACCAAGAACTGATATCAGAATAGTAATGTGTTAACCACGGTTTTCCACACTGTGCCATGTCAAAAGGTATGTATAGGAATGTATATAAAAGAATGTTGTAATCACAAGGTCAGATTGTACAACCAAGAGAGAATTAGACAGAAAACATTGAAGGAAGAGACAGCAGTTTCTTAACAGTTTGTTCTGATGAAACACAAACTTGTTGTGTTTTTAGCAGAAACAGTCACGGTTTGAATTCCAGGAGTGCTAGTAAGCTGTATGCATAATTTCAACTAGGGTTTTGTGAATATGTGTAGAAACAGTCAGGTAGTGTCAACATAAATTCCCTCCACAGGTCTTCCAGGTAAGAGAAAGTATAAGGTAGTTATAAGAAGCCTGTAGTAATACTGTGTCCAACACCCACAGTCCAACCCAAAGGCTGCAAATGACAACAAGATAAGTACATACACCAAGTGGTCTCCCCCAAGAAGTGTTCAAACGTGTCATGCTGTCACAGCTATCTGTCCCTGCTACCCACAACCAAGGTGACTGATAGAAATCAAGGTAGAGTATAGCAGTAGCGAGTGCATGTGCGCACACACACACACACACACACACACACACACACACACACACACACACACACACACACACACACACACACACACACAGTATGAGTGCACATATGTAACCCTGACTATGTGAATATGGGTAGAAACAGTCAGATATTGTTAACAAACATTCCATCCACAAGTCTTCCAGGTAAGAGAAACAACACCCACAGTCCAACTGCAAGGCTGCAAATGACAACAAGATAAGTGCATACAGCAAGTGGTCTCCCCCAAGAAATGTTCAAATGTATCATGCTGTCTCAGCTACCGGTCCCTGCTACCAACAACCAGGGTGACCAATTGAAATCAAGGCAGAGTATGTCAGTAGCACACACACACACACACACACACACACACACACACACACACACACACACACACACACACACACACACACAAACTATGAGTGCACATATGTAACCCTGATTATGCGAATATAGGTAGAAACAGTCAGGTAGTGTTAACAAAAATTCCCTCTGCAGGTCTTCCAGGTAAGAGAAGGTATAAAGTAGTTATAAGAAGGCTGTAATTATATAGTGTGTACAAACATACCACTTCCCAACCCAAGGACATAGGTTGTTGTAATAATACCTGTAGAGTAATGATTAGAGCAATGATCATTAAAGCTGTGACCACTGCAAGAATCTACATTTGTTAATTGACATCTCTCTCTCTCTCTCTCTCTCTCTCTCTCTCCCAGCTTATCTTCACCAATAATCTAAACACATAAATGAATGGGTATGTTTTCCACCAAACCTACTGTTGGGACATGTGTCCTATTGTTTTACAAATGTTGAAATGTATTCCAATTAATGTTCCCTGTTCAAATACCATCATTGGTGACCTGTTGGTATCAATGTAACCTGCATGCCGGTGTAATGCCCACTGTGGATCCATATATGCATGTGTTCTGTTTGCTATGCAAATGTTCCAAATCTGATGTTTTGGGTTAATGGGAATACTCATACATGTTGTTGTAACTAGTCCTAGGATGTGTTTACCATTACTATCCAACATATGTTCTAAAACTGCAACACCATTGCACGTCTGGGAAGGCGGATCCCAGTGGATCCACCTCTCCCACCACATCTGGCCATGGCACCAAGCCCCAGCACATCTGGGACCCACCCCAGGACCTCCTCATCTGCTGGTCCTGCAACATCTTCAGGTGGAACCACCTCAGAGGATGAGGCTCTCCCCCCCTCTGGTTGTAGGCACGAACAGGATACTGTCACCCAAAACCAGGTCCGGGCTCTGGTGTGCAGCAAGATCCGCAAGGAATTGGGAGATCTGCTATGCCAACTTGAGGGCTGTATGGTGCAATTAGAGGGTCAGCCTGCCCCTCCTGCTCAGCTCCATCACAGCCACCTTCAGGGCCATGAGGATGCAGTGGTGACTGCCCATGGGTGGGGATCTCAGTCCCACTATATCCATTTGGGGGCTCATGTGCTTCCAATTACCAAACACCCCTCCCCGTCCAAGGTGTGTACCTCACACATGTCATATACCACCCCTGTATGCTGTCTTGTCTGCCTTGTCTGTCTTCCTACCCAACCTACCTCACCAAATATACCTACTATCCTTCCCAACATCTCACTCCCACCTTAAAACAAGGGCAATCTGTTCCCAAAAAAAAAATGTCGCCCCATACATAGCTGTCCATTTTGCACACATGTCCACTGGACACATATTATCTGATCTAATTGGCTTCACAACACATTACTGTTGTCCTCACCCCTCTCTCATGGGTTTCAGTGTCCAAATGTACCTCCAAATGCAGTATATATGCACAGCTGTTGCTGTAGAAGAAATGGATGGCTATGGACCTTCCCTACACCCATCTTGCACATCCGTAGCTGTCTTTCATATTGTTTTTCCTTCTTTATGCCCCCTTTTTCACCACTTTCCTATCACCCCTTTTTTTTCTTTTAAAGAAATTAGCACGTGTAAAGTGTACATCAGAAGGGGACACTGTTGTAGAGAAAGGTGGTGTCCCATGACTGTTGAACTCCCTTATTAGCCTCAAACACAACTTGGGATCCCTCATGGAATCCCCTACAGGCATCTATGATGGCAGACATGCAGCAGATACTGATGACAATCACAACAGCCTTTAATAGTTACATCAACAACCTCCATAGCATTAAACACAAGTGCTGTGAGTTACTACACAATGCTAATGCCTATCCTGAGATAACAGATATTGGCCACAATCTTGGCAACACATTCAATGCCAGCTTTACTCCTCTCTCCCCCCACAAGTGAAGTTCTGAGTGAATGTTTTCTCACATGCTGTATCCCATTTCTGTTCTAGGCATGTCACCACTAGGTGTGTCACCAGGATGTGGCCCTGCAGCAAGTCCATGGGATATGGCAGTGTGGTAACCCATCTACCATGTCATAGGCAGGGTACAGCTGTATGTGCACAGAAATCCCTGGTCTGCAACACAGTGATTGCATATACCTCACAGATTATAGGTCTGAGGGTTGTACATAGGTATATGTTGATTTACAACATCTGTTGTAGAATGGAGAATGGTACATGTTGTGGTTTGGACACACCTCTGATTGCTAATAACCACAGCCACAGGGGATATTCATCAACTAAACACACTGTGATTACTATTCACGCACACACACACACACACACACACACACACACACACACACACACACACACACACACACACACACACACACACACACACACACACACACACACACTCACACTCACACACACACTTGCCAGTACTGAGATTCATAGGTTCATTGCTTCATAGGTGTGTAGTAGGTGAATGAGCCTGAAGGTTCTACAACTCTAGCCCAAGGGAATACCCTGGCATCAGGCCACATGAAAATAGTCCCCAGTGTGGCTCAGGAGTATAGTCACTGGAGTGGTCCCTAGGGGTGGGCATTGTATTCCCCATCCACCCAGATTTCTATTGTGGGTGGCCAGTGATGTGCACTGCTTCACATGTATGTGATTTATATTCCATATCAGGGACAGTGTCTGGGTTGTGCACATATACCACATGCATGTTCTTTTAAGTGTGGAAGTGTGCTTGAGGTCTCTGGGGCATGTTGTGTGGACAGATTGGTATCTTCAAAAGTAGCATTCCTGATCTCATTTGGTGAGACATGGCTGTGTAACTGAGGTAGTGATTGCACCTACATAGACAGTATGATACAAGGAGGCATTGGAGTTATTGGAGTCTGTCCATATAGGGCATGTGTATAAGGCATGGTGTTCCCTTTATGGGATACATTTGCAGGCTCTAACGTTGCTGCAGGTGTCCAGTGGGGAACATGGCAAAAGGGCCACTGTCCACATTGATTGGGCTACTGAGGGGATGGAATAGGGTGCCATGTCCTTTTACTTGCTGGATAACACACAGTCAGGTGATGTAACACACCAAAGTACTTTCTGTCAGTGGCACTGTTGTGGTCAACAGGCAGCTGACTGTCAACCTGTGTTCTCTATTTTGTTATAATAATGTCACTGTTCAATGGACTGCCACCAATGTATTACTTCATGTGAGCTATGGTGTTCTCAAAGGTCATGGCGGCACATCGCTTGGCATTGAGGTAATGTCCAGGGTTCTGACAACAGTCATAGGTGTCATTTGGCCTTTGGACATGATGTCAACATCACATGGATTGGGAATGTTACCACCCATATTACTGTTGTATGCAAACATTATCAGTCAGAGTGCCTTTGTGTTCTCCTGCACCTCAGAAAGGTAGCTCCCAAACGTGAGAGAACATGCGTCCATACCCTGTGTGACACCAGTCATTTCTGGTCATCAGTTGGACATGGAGTCCACTGCAATCACACCGTGGGTACTATCTGTGAGGCAATTTGCAGGAGAACTACTGATATAGTAATTGCTGCCTAGCCAAGTGTGTTTGGGTATGATTCCTGGGTGGAGAGTGGTCTCTGAGTATTAGAAGGGTTGCCTATATTGTTAACTAATCCATACTGTCACATAGTCAGTGCACATGGCACTACACATTTAGGGCTGTGGATTGTCTACACCAACCTCTATGGTGTTTGACAATTGTTGGCCTTGTAATGTTGACATTGGGACATTTACTAGGTCCTCAATATAACAATTTAGCAAAACCACCCCCCAGTTGATCCTGTTCACACACACACACACACACACACACACACACACACACACACACACACACACACACACACACACACACACACACACACACACACACACACACACACACACTTGCCAGTACTGTGTTTCAAACCCCTACCTAGCTATGGTATTGCTACTACAGTGTTACGCCTATATCGCACCCACCACACAGCTTATAGCATGGATGTCGTCCCAAGGCACTTCGAAGGTGAGGAACATCACCAGCCCTTGTAAATACTGGCAATGGGTGATGTAGTAGGTGAAAGATTTCACAAAATATTTTACCTTACACACACATTTACATTTGCCAGGAGTGAGGTTCAAACCTCTATCAAGCTATGTTTTCAGACCTTTATGTTACGCATTTACCACATGCACCACTGACCTTACATGGTTTAGGGTTGCCAACAGGTACTATTAAGGTGAATGATATCTGCAGGACTGCTAAAGTCAGGCACTGAGAAGTGTACTGGGTTTAAATGGGGCCATAATCTTTAAGGTATGGACACATATATGTGGACACACACACACACAAACACTTGTAGGAATGAGATTCAAACCTCTACCTATGTAGTTAGTACGGGTCTGTATTATATGAGTGAATAAGAAAAACCGCGAATGCTCATAATCTCGAAAGTACCGGACTTCGAAGTACTTTTTCTGAGATTGCAGTACAGTGACAAATGGAATATTTGCCCTTTCCTCACTGTAGTGCGATCTCAGAGTTGGAATATATATTTAGCGGGGGTGGGGTTGGAGGAGCAGCCCCCCACAATAGCAAGTTCAAGGTCCGGTACTTTTGAGATTGTGAGCGTTCGCGTTTTTTCCTATTTGCTCATATGATATAGACCCATTAATACTACTACATTGTTCCCCATATATCACACACTCCACAGAGCTTATAGGTAGAACAGTGTCCAAATATACTTCTAAGGTGAGTGACATCAGTAGCAGTGCTAAAGGAGGGGTAAGGGAAGTGTAGTGAGGGTGAATGGCCTCAGACTCAGGTCTCTACAGAGACACACGCACACTCTCTCACACAAACACACACGTTTCCACAGTTGTTACGATTGGGATTAGAATGTCTAACTAACTAGTTTGCTACACTATAGCAATACACAGTTATCGCAAGTGCCATGGAGCTTATATGCTGGAGAGGTGTCCAAAGGTATCCTTGACCATGAGTGACATCAGCAGCAGTGGTAAAGGAGGAGTGAAGGAAGTGTAGTGAGTGTGAATGGCAACAAAATCAGGTCTGTACAAAGAGACACACACTTGCTCACACAAACACACATTTTCACAGTTGCCAGGACCAGGATTTGGACTCCTACCAAACTAATTTACTACACTATAGTATTACCCAGTTATTACAAGCACCACAGAGCTTACATGTTGAAGAGCTGCCCAAAGGTATCTTTGAAGGTGAGTGACATCAGCAGCAGTGCTAAAGGAGGGGTGAGGGAAGTGTAGTGAGTGTGAATGGCACAAAATCAGGTCTCTACAAAGACACACACACTCTTTCACATAAAATCACACATTTTCACAGTTGCCAAGACCAGAATTAGAACTCCTACCTAACTAGTTTGCTACACTATAGTATTACACAGTTATTGCAAGCTTCACAAAGCTTATAGGACTGCAAGCTGCCCAAAGGGTTATTTCAGGGTGACTGACATCAGCAGGAGTGCTAAAGTAGGGCAAGGAGGAGTGTAATGAGTGTGAATGGCCTCAACAACATTCATCTAGAAACACACACACACACACACACACACACACACACACACACACACACACACACACACACACACACACACACACACACATACTCACACACAACTTTACATTTGACAGGACTGAGATTACAACTGCTACATGGATACTTATTTATACTATAGTGTTACACAGTTATCATGAGCACCACTGAGACTATAGGGCTGAGGGCTAACCAAAGTGATTTCTACAGTGAATGACATCTGCATATCATGTGATATAGGCCAATAGGATGTGTACTGGGTGGGAAAGGCCTCATAATGGAATTCTCTCTGTCGCTGTCTGTCTCTCTCTTCCACATGTCTCTGTGTGTGTCTGCTTGATATATTATATTATGTTGGCCTTAGATATGTATGAGTATTCCTATCCAGTGTGTGTGTGTGTGTGTGTGTGTGTGTGTGTGTGTGTGTGTGTGTGTGTGTGTGTGTGTGTGTGTGTGTGTGTGTGTGTGTGTGTGTGTGTGTGTGTGTGTGTGTGTGTGTGTGTGTGTGTGAAGTATCAATGATGTACAATTTGGTGTGTGTGCACAGACATCTCCGAATAACGGATATCTGTAGTCCACTCTGTTGTCAGACATGGGTTGCATTTCTCTAACTGTAGGAGCATTCCCAGTATGACCTTCTATAGTGAGTGTGTGCATCCATTCCTGGGAGGGCTGGACTCCAGTTCAGGGTTTTGTGTGGTACAGTTACATCTAGCAACCTGTTTCTGCAGGATATCTGTAGATAAGTTGTCAATATGGAGACACAATGGGCGTAACATTCGAGGGATACTATAACTATTGCTGTTTGTGCTGCTTGCGTAACATGGCTGGTTGTAGCATATATTTTCCAACATATGTACTGTTTTACACTGTGATGTATCATGTCATCAACTACTGACAGTTATCATTCTTTGCTCACAATTATTTACCAGGGAAGTACAAGATGAATGAAGCTGAGACCAATATTCTGAGGCATATAGACTACACATTCTGGCACACTCCTGCTATTGTGGAGGGGTAGCTACAGACAATAGACTGCTGGTTCTGTGTAAATGGTCCAGCGCCTTCTTAGTATGCTGGCTGGGGATGACCTTCTTGTGCTTTTCTCAACTTAACGGAATGGCCATATCCTGCTGGGGCCATACCTCTCAGCTGTCAAATACACCCAGGTTATCCAGAGGCAGGACTCATATATCTGGTCAGTTTACCTTCACATTCTGGTTTACAAGTAGTTCTGTGGCTATTCATTCATGGGTTTGCAGTCAGAGGGTAGTATGGGCGGACATTACAGTTTCAAATTTCACATACTCCATGACATCCATGCCTCTACACCCCCCTCTGTTATTCTCTCCTCTTCCTAACATTATGAAAGCAATCCCTATAGTTGGGCCTTTATCCCAGTAGTATTTATGGCCTGATCCACAGTCCTTGCAGTAGAACATGGGGAGGCATGCTACTGGCATTTGTCAGCATGGCCTTGCATTTGTTTTCTGTTTACTGTATTAGGTTCATAGTTAGGACCCCCTGACATTCCATACATTGGCACTATGGGTGAGACATGGGCTTTTGCCAGAGGACTGTAGGCCATTTGAGAGTGCTGCAGGCCATCTGTAGCAGGCCAGTGCATTCTGTCACTCATACATTCCCAGGCTACAAGCCAGTGGATTACCCTGGGGTGACAGTGGTAAGTGGTTGAGGTGTTTGTGTCAATCTTTTCTGCTCATACTGATTCACGAGTCTGGATGTGGGCAGGTTGCTGCTTACAGTTGGGACACACCTGCATGTGACACCTATTCAGCATGCAGCATCATGTATGTATTCCCATACAGAGATGGGTCCATGCTGTACTCATTCCCTATAGCAAGGATATGACCTGTGATAAACCTGCAGCTGATGGTGGGGTGAGCTGGGTGCATGTGTGATATGGAAGCTACTGGCACCGACTCACAGACATACCTGGGACATTATGCTGCCTTGTGTGTGGACATGGGCAGCTTGTCATCACTTTACAACTGTGCCTTTTGTGGTCTGCCACTGACTGGCCAGACTACCCATATTGTATACTAGAGGGACAACTAATGTGATGCTAATCTCTATGTATAATGCCAAAGTTATGTGCAGTTTACAGTTATTTTATATGCACTCTGCATAGGTTACTTCCACCTGTGTACTGTTTCTATGTATGGCAGCCATTCATGGTATGGGCAGCTTTCCAGCAGTGACCAATATTAACATCTGGACAGTGAGTATGTATAGCTGCTGACATGGGTGTAGCTGAGAAGCAGTGTGGTTGGCACTGCAGTTGTTGGAACAGGAACATGGCCCTGTTGACCACTGTACTGTACCTAGGTCACTGAGACACAACCATCCAGGCCCACATGCTGACCACTTCCAGGAAATATTACACATACAACAAACTTACCACACTGACCCCTGCATATTGCATATATGCTACAATACAGATTGGGACAGCTCTGGCAGTCTGTGCTCCAGTGATATTACTCCTCAAACTTACATGTTACTGCATTTCTCCTTGGGAGTGTGGGGGCTGCACACCTGAGGACTTTAAACATTTGCAATGACTGTACTGGTATTTCGGTTACTCTGTTGGCTTCCATTTCATATTGTATTGTGACCTATCATGCAGAAAGGAGACATATCAGCAGAGTACACATGTTAGATTTTAATGGCATAGATTTCATTTTCAGACTTCCTACCCTTTAGAACTAGAATGCAACTACAAGACTTGTAGTAGTATAGGTCTGGAGGGGGGGGGCTGTTTACCATTGCCATAATTTGTAATCCTTAACCCAGCCTTTCTTTATGGTCATCTACATCTCTCCTGCTGGGTGAGGCTGGTGGTGGGTATGTGACCCTCATTGACATCCATGTGTGTGACCTATTGACACCCACAGTTATTTGGGCCATCACATGTACACCGGTGGGAGTTGTCACCTTGTGTAGTACTGCCTAGTATGTTGACACCAGTATTTGTTATGGATTTCCTGCTGCCCCATATAGCTGTCAGCTGTCTGCTGCTATCTCATTCAACCACCCAATTCCCTTGCATGCTTGCATCCATACCATACATACAACTATCAGAACATACTACTCCATTCAGTAATTGATAGGAAGGGTGACTTACCTTGTTGCTGGGCTAGTGCTGAGGACGGTGCTGGAGGGTTGACTATGTCGGATGCACGTAGTCCACTCCCTATACATGGTAAAACACAGGTAGTGTCATGTTTGGCATCCCTTTTCCTGTATGTGCAAGTTGGAGAGAGGTATCAGTCCCTGGGTCCCTACAGTGTCAGTGAATGTGCTATGCATTGCCTCTTTGCCAAGGCCTGCATACAGGCACACTTCCTTCTGCCTACAGGGGCAGGCTGAGGAATTTTCTCCTCTGAGTCCCTCTGTGCCTGTGCTGGCCTTGGCAATGGTGGGGGGCTATGTGGTCCTGCCTAGTGCTGTTCCTGCTGCAGCTGTTTCTGCAGGATCATATTGTGTAGCATGGCACATACTATGAACATTTGTGTAACACCACAGTACAAATAAGTATCCATGTAGCTGGAGAGTACTGCAAGGCTCCACCGGATATGTCAAGGCAGCAGAACTGTAACATGAGCATCCCAAACACACACTATACAATGATCCTGGTTTGTGCATGTGTCTCATTATGGTGTTCTTACTCGGGTGTGTGAGCATTTCTGATGGGTGTCATCAGCTACGGCTCCAATGCATAGCCAGAAATCCTCACTAGATGGCTATATGGGATGTCCCCCATGGCAAACCCCTGATACAGCTGTGAGCAATGACAGATGTGGGAGTTGTGATAGCTTTCAGGGCTGCCAGCACACATGTTCATGATAATGCCCTGGTCTTCGCACATGACCTGGCAGTTGATGGAGGGGAAGACCTTGTAGTTTATGTAGACCCGACCCCGCTCACCAGGTGGTGCTTTGATGTGTATGTGCGTGCAGTCTATAGCACCAACTACCTCAGGGTATTTGCTATATGGTGGAAGAGATGCTTGTCAATGCCTCACGGCTGCTGGGGAAATATATGTGCTCACTGACATGTGTTGACATGGCATCCAGGAACTGGTGGAGTACCCTGGATGCTGATGCCTGTGAGACCCCGATTATATCCCCAGTAGGTCTTTGGAAAGTACCTGTAGCTAGTATTCTTAAGCCTACACATACCTTGTGGGGGGACATTTGTAGAGTGGAGTGACCAAATAATGGCAAGTGAAGATGGGCCATCCTAGTATGCCCCTTCCAGGAATAGTGATTGCTGTAGTTCACTTAACAGATGCTGCAACAAACCATCATGTTAAGGGTGTGCACACTTATGCAACCCACATATTGTATGAATCTCAATCAGCATCTGCACAACTAACACATTTGTTTGATAATGTATTTGATTGCACAGGTCATATGCCACATATCAGGTGTGTGTAATGTTAACATATGCAGTATTGTAGCCCCACTGCATATCAGGGAAGAGGGTGGCATGTCAATAAGGGTGTGTACATTCCTCATAGCCACAGTAAGCTTTGAAGGTTGTCAGTGTGATTGGATTTTATTGCTCATACATGCATTGCTGATGATGAGATCTGCAAATCAGAGGTCAGGCATTCATTATTGACATCTGTCCTCATATCATCCCAAGTATGTGTCAGACAAACACATAGGGGCTGTGAGCAACAGAGCAAACATAACTGCCAAACATATACACATTCAGCAATGGTGTGTGCACTCATCAGGTATGGTGCACAGTACATGCCAGGGTGCTGAACAGGTGCACAGCAATACTGTTTACATGGGTGTAGTGTGTTCCAGGGGAAGGGGCATCATCTACTAACACAACTCATGCATCACAGAGATGTATAATGTTGGTAACAGGGATTGAGTATAGCTGCAGTGCATGCTGTTGAGTGCCATATGTCATGCATGTTGACAGTTGGGTAATGAGAGGTCTGTGTAATATCTTTGTGCCACCTCACCTGTAAGTGTGTGTGTGTGTGTGTGTGTGTGTGTGTGTGTGTGTGTGTGTGTGTGTGTGTGTGTGTGTGTGTGTGTGTGTGTTTGTAAGCAATAATATACAGGTCTTAAATTACATTTTTTGTTTTCCCCTCACAGGTGGCGAGGTGGGTCAGGGTCCCTCCTGCAGGCAAACTGATGCTAGTGTCCATACAGACTCTGACACAGGTGGAGTTATCAGGGGCTGAAGCTGTGCCATCGGTTGACATCCCAATGTTATCCACTCCATCCCCACACACAGTCACATTGCCTATACATACCCTATCACCAGTGACCATAGATGAAGGACAGTTAGAGGGTGGTGGCATGAGACAAGACAGTGTGGCAACTATGGCATGTGTGTCTGTACACAACAGCCATAGCCAGATGACCAGTGAGGTACCACACAGGCAGATGTACAGGGGTGCTCATAGGAGGGCTGCTGGCCATCATGCCCCTGGCAAAAGTGCCACAGCAGGTGTCACCAGATGCATGTTTCAGGCCATCATATAGGCACAGACACATATGGAACGTTATACCAGACAGAGTCTGAGGCTCCAGCGGGCTACTCATTCTACTGTTATTGACAACATCCGTGATCTTGCAGGTGCCCACTGTTATTTTGCAGAGGTCCAGGATAGACAGTTGGGAGAAATGGTGGGAATCCTCAACCGTGCAATGTATGTGTTAGAGCATATAGTGGGAGTAGGGCAACAGCCACGTGGACGTAGGTCAGCAACACCAACAGGTGGAGGTCTATGTGGACGTGCAACAAGTCACAACTGCTTCCATAATGGCATTACCAGCACCAGCACTGCAGGGGGTGGTGCTGTCCACACCACAACACAGCAGGCCACGTGCGCATGGGACCCAGATCAAGTGGACATTTGTCATCCTCATTAGAGAGTACCATATCTGGGCTTGTACCTGGCAGTGCCCGTGGAACCCCTGGCAAGCACAGTTCTCATGTCTGTGGCCAGAAACGGTGAACTGCACACCCTGCCATTTACGGTCTGCAGCTGTCCAACAAACCCCTGCATAGGCAGCCACAGCGCAGGACTGTGTGCATACACACACACACACACACACACACACACACACACACACACACACACACACACAATCACCATCACAGCTAGGGCACCTCCATACCTACACACACCACATCTGCACAGCCCAATTCATAACAAAACTCCCTAACACACACACATATGATGTCAACCAAATGGCTCAACCTAGGTCTCTGGCAAACCCACAACACACCCTGTGCATATGATGATACCTGTGCCTCATCCCTATGATCCATACCATTGTGTACTAAGGTGTAGCAATGTAATGCTGTGTAACATGTTTTCATCCGGAAAGTTTAATGCTTTCATGTCAAGATGTGTAGCTGTCCAGCCATGATGCATTATAGCTGTTATTAACACTGACTGATTGTGGTCTCCATAATGTATTCAGTTTGTGTTGTAGGTGTCTATGTGTCAGCAGAATGTTGGTCTGCTGTTGTTTCCTACAAGGTGAATGGCACTGTGGTGACACACTGACTGTGTCATATCCTGGGAACAGCTGAACACAAGTAACATGTCTGTATAACAGTTACTACATGTGCCACATGGCTGATAGATCTGAGGGGTGTATACAGGTGGGTGCATGGTGCCTGATGTCAGCAGCCCTTCTACAGTGGACAATGGTAAGTGTACTGGGTGGCACACACCACATGTTTGTGTATAACACACACACACACACACACACACACACACACACACACACACACACACACACACACACACACAAACACACACACACAGAGGCTTTGGTGTTGATGCAATATACAGAGAATACTGTACACAAGGATTTACTTAATTTTGCAGTGAACCCATTTTAGCTTATGTAATTCCACCAAGACAAAATAGGCAAAACATCACATTAGTAAATAATTAGTCTGCTAGTTTAATGTCATTCACGATGGTACTGGCAGGGAATATGTCCCCTTCCCCAATGAAGTGCAGTCCTGGAGTTGGTAAACATAGGTGTGCTGGTGTGGGTGGCACAGCCCTCCACTTTGTAGGGTGTGGAGTGGTGTAGAACTGCACATGGTGTGATTGACAACTACTTAACCTGTTAACATACACTGTACAGCATTACAGCAGACTAAGCATGGGGATACACACAACAATAACTCCAATAAGGGTGGCTGTGTCCACAACATCCACACCAACTATATATACCAACAACAGTATCGCTGTACAGCTATATAGTGGGGAAGAGAGCATTTACACATCTACTACTAGTTTTGATGGAATGAATTTCCACAAGATGATTTCTTTGAAATGTTATCATTTGCCAGTCAGTTCTCGGACAGATGACCTCCTTTGACATGTATTTTCTGCAAACTGAAGTAGATCCCTTCACATACACACACACTTACTTGGCAACACGGAGAGTAGAGCCCCTACCTAGGTACTTATTGCTACTAATGTGTTTGGCCTTAATTGCACACACTACACAGCTTTTAGGATGAGGTGTGTCCCAAGTTTCTTGTTAAGTGAAGAAAATCACCAGGCCTTGTACAGTATGGTAATGGGGGATGTACAGGGTGTTAATGAACAATACATAGTATGACGTACTGTCATATACACATTGACAAACAAATAACAGTCACAGACACATCTTAGAGATGTGGGTTTATCACTGCTAACTACCTTGCCAGTGAGTCCATTCTGTTACAGATAATTAGCACACAGCACATACATCATTGGGCTGGATAGTGTAATCAGTTACCTGTATGGTTAATGGTGACAGTGGTCCTCATTCAGTAGACCTTGAGACATGTACTGGGGGTACCATGATGTAAAGACAGTATGCACAGTACCCACACCCCACATTG